>NC_142172.1:9451248-9714343 GCF_029865625.1 Vigna umbellata | reverse complement strand
TTATCTTTGTTCACTCGGTTTAATTGCTTTGAAAGTTTGACATAAGAATATTTTATTAAAATAAAAAGAACAAATAGTGATGCTCAACAAGTTTTGTTACACAAAAAATATTACTTGTTCAGTAATAAAAAGTGAGAGATGGTTAGATCGAAAATATCTAATTAATTTAATCTCAAAAGTTTGATTAATTATTATATAATCTTCATTGATCAAAATAGTCAAGAGAGCTCTTACGTTTGATCTTTAAAAAAATCATATTTTTTAACTAATATTTTTACATTAAGAGTTTTTTTTCATTAGAGAAAACTATAAAGCATGAATATAAAGCAAGCTTAATCTTTGATAGGTTATGAAACCATCAAATCAACATCAAACTTATAAGTACAACTAACAAAAGATTAATATTGTGTTCACTTGAAAGGAAAATATTATAAAAGTACATTTGTGTAGACGGATTGAACCTTGAAATTGTGTTCGCTTGAGTGAATTTGAAAGGAAAGAAAAAAAATGATTTGTGAAATTAAATAAATTTTCATTCTTTGCGTATATGCTTGGATTTGAGGGTATCGAAGTACAAAATCCAATTTTAACCTCTAATGAAAGCAAAAGAACATGAAAACATATACATATATGGACATGTAATGGATAATGTTTGTAAGTGTAACCGGTTTCCACTGTTTGAAATGAAATACATGGTCTTGTAACTAATTCCATGATTTTTGGAATTGAATACATGGTCTCTTTAACTGATTCCACGTTTTTGGAATCGAATACGTTGTCTCCTTGATATTTGATATAAGCATATTATATCCCTATTTATTAGTGTGCCTTGCCTTATATATTGTAATGCTTCCTACTGAAATATTTTACGCGGTTGGACAAAATAACTAGCTAAAACTTCACATATTTACACTAAGTACCATGAACTGACATGCAATATCAATTGGATAAAAATAAACAAACTACCACCTACCCTTTATTTGCACGTTTCAACATATAATATGATATGTGCACTAAATTACACTAAATGGCTTTCACCAATAAATTTCATCACTATTAGTCTCACTAAAACATACCACTTTTTATATTAAAAAAATATTATATTTAAAAAAGATTATTTTAATTTACTAAATTACACTTTTTTTCACATTTTTAAAATTAATTTTAATTTTTTTTCTCTTTATAAACATTTTTACAATTAAATATAACATTAACAATTATCATTTTATATTAATTTAATAACTTGGGGCATTTTCGTAATCTTTAATTTCTACCAATTAAACAAATCTTTTTATTTGTCACATCAATCAAATCCTACACTAATTCTTACAAATTTTACTTCTAAATCACTCTCACTTACCTCCAAATTCACTCAAATAAACAACAATTAATTCACAATCTTCTCAAATTCATCCACTCACTCTTCTCCAAATCCTTCCTCCAAAGTAAACACACCCTAAAGGTTCAAGGTGAAGCTTACTACAAGACAAAATTTTAGTTTGAATTTTTTGCATCATCTCAAGAATCCATTAACATGTTGACTCTTACATTCCAATAAAACAACTAACATAGCATACCAAGTTTCTTACACACGTGTTCTAAAATTGACACTAGAATGGAATGTAAAGCGATGTTTAACATGAAAGATACTTTGAAACAACAAGTTGAGTGTAATAGAGAATTATGTAAGCTAAAACACCATTAACCTTTGCTACTTCTCTTACACGTGAACAAAAGACTTGCATGCAAATCTAAATTATCTTATTGAAGATGTCAATAAATAAAGTTTTATCATGCAAAATATTGACATAATTTTCATGCATTATTTGCTTCAAGTGATTAAATGCTAGATCATAGACCATCTATTAACCATCATATTGTGAAAATACTTAAAAATGTTCTTAAGATCTATTCAACCCTTTCTAGAGCTAACTTATTTTTGGCTAAGGTTGTTCTTCTTTATATTTCATCAATGAAGACTTTTGTAATCTCAACTCATCGTTGAGACTCTTTCTCTTTAGTGTCAACCATTATGGGTTGTTTTGTTTGTTCCTCAATGTATTGTATAGTCGCCCGGTCAACCATGAACTGAGTGGTCAATACTGGACGATTGAACCACAAACAAGATTAATAACAAGAATAATCATGTTAATACTAATCCCAATTATTATTGTATTGGTCTTTAACTAGGACAGCACTAATTAGAAGTTCATCCTAAAATATATATAAATACAGGTTTGGTATCAAAGTAGTTAGTTACTTTTAATACGTAGCACCTAACCTGACCGAATGGTAAAAAGAGAATTGAAAACTAAATTTTCACTAAAGCTTGAAGTTTGGAGATTATCACCCAAAAAGGCCTAACATCAAAACCATTCATTATTTTTCTTAGTTCCTAATACCAAATCAATCCACACTCTTTAATAAAAAAATAAAAACAAATATATAAAAAAGAAATATTAGTAGTAAAATATACTTCCTTTTCTAAAAGATGTTTTTACATATATTTTATAGTCTCTATATAATAATGAATTTCAATAAACAGTAACAAAAATTAATTAAATTAATTTCCATAAACATATAATAAAGTAATGTTTGAATTGTTATTCTTTAAATAAGTATTAAAATAGCTTATTAAAATATTAACTAATTTATAAATATTTCCGGCGATTCCCAAATAAAGATAGCAACATTGCTACTCAATACTTGTTATCACTCACTACACACTACGGCAATATTTTTCAATTTTTGCATTTGTAATCTTGATGTAATAAAACAGAAATAACAAACACAAAATTAGTTTCCGTGAATTAATGAATATAGAGCATACATAGAAAACATACATTGCTTACGTAGTTGAACAGCAGAACAGTTTTACCTTGTTATTCAAATGTAACATATAATATAATAATATCTATAGTAAATTTTACCACTTTAACTTACTCATATTTCTATAACATTAATTTAGAAAAAAAAAACTTACTAAAGTATTTTGTTGGAACAGAGAAACAAGACTCTTGGGAGCATGGGAGGGTTGCAACTTGCAACTTTTAAAAAGCATAAAGTCAATGAACAATTGAAAAGAAGAAAGAGAAATTTCTCACATGACTAAAGGTAAAGTCCAAAATTTTCATCCACTTGGAATGACAAACATTCATTCATTGAGTTGGGTAATTTACAGTTACACCCTTGTGAAAAAGAATCTAACTTTCATGTTCTAATCACATTGCTCTTCCCAACAACACAATATTATCTTACTACAATAACTATAACACTGAACCATTCTGTATTATTTCTGTATCAAGCATGCTCTATTTACCACAAACTTTTCCCCCTTCATCCATCAACTAAACATGCAAAAACAATGCACCAAAAAGAATAGTTTTGCCTTCTCTCAGAAATCATATTCTTCTGTCAATAATCTGTGTAAGATAAGAGCAAAAAACTATCAGAAAAATGAGCACAAAGTATGCATAACAATAAAAATAACAAAAGAGTGTATAACATATAATATAATTCATCATAAGATCATTTCTTATTGCCTCGTATAACTCATACCATCATGTTTCTTCTTCAAACTTCTAGCAAATAACAAACATATAACCACAAAAGCCACCGCAGCTACTCCTCCTACTATTATAGCAGCCGTTTTCCCTGGATTTTGCCCTGCATCACCAACAAAAACATATCACAATAGAAGATCCAAGTATGATCATACCAGCACCATATCAACCTCAGAACAACTAATTCAGTGTATGTTTAGATGAGTGTTTGCAAAATTGAACATAAATCAAACAGAAGTCATTCTGATTAGCATTGATTTTGAAGTGAAATAAATCCTTATTAAGTAATAAATAATGTTATGGTTTATGCAAACAAGTGAGTATCTATCTATAATATATTCAAATATTTCAACACGACTTTGACAGATAATTAAACTAAAACGGACACAGCATTACAAAGAGAAGTCAAGTTAATGAAACAAACACTGAAAATGACAGATTGTTCAAATTTTAGAATGGTGTTAAAACTTAAAACTTGAGGCTTCTCTTTTGCCTCCCAACTTTTGTTACATTGATATGTGTTTGGTCTGTGTAAGTAGGTAGGGTAGGGGTTAGCCATTAACAGTCACGTCATCTAGTACCTGAAGAAGATGAAGAGAACGAAGCGGATGATGAAGATGATCTAGAAGGAACCCCATTTGGGTAATAGCTATAACTGATGAAGCATTTGTGAAGAAAAACTTGTCCTGAAATAGAGCTTCCGCATTCAACCTGAGCTCTCTGCACAGCATTTTTCACACACTCCCCACAATCTGAATCACCAACATCTCCCTCACACTGCCCCATCACATACAAAGACTGGTAGCTGGTGGTGTAGAAGCCATGGCCACTGACAACCCCATTTTCCAGCACAGAGAATGCAGTGTCCCTTCTCTCCTCAAACCCTCTCCCAGCAGCATTTGTTGCCCCACAAGTCTTGTACAGCATCTGCATACCTGAGATTTGGGAGAACCCTGCAACCTCGTAAAGAACGTAGCAACCTAGTAGTTGAACCCTTGCAGCGGTGGTTTTGCCGCAGAGTTTGTCACACAAAACTGGGAGCCTGCTGACACAGTTGTAGCAGTCAGAGTTGGTGAGATCCCCTCTGCATTGGAAGAGACCAGTTATGGTGTTCTGGCCAGAGCCAGAAGTGGCCTTGTAGAACTTGGTTTTGGTGGATTGTGAAACCAATGAGCCAAAGAGTGCAGAGAGAGCCTGCGAGTACACCCCATTTGGATCTGTGAAAGAATCCTTGGAGCAGCCCTTGTAGACCAAAGTGGAGAAATCAGAAGCAGATTCTGCAACATGGGGTGCCTTAAAACATGTGAACAAAACCAACAAAAAAGGAAATAACATGAGTTTAGTAGAAAAATCCATTTCATAACTCTGGAGTCGAGGAATCAAAACATGGCAATTTGAGGAAAACCCTCTCCAATGCTCAAAGGGTACGCGAGAGATCAAGATTTGGTGTAGATTCTTTGGCCTTTTTCTTCTGCTTTTTGCCTCATCTAAAGCTCAAAAGATTTGGCCTTTTTTCTTTGTTGAGTGACTAAGAATTCTGGTTTTGTGGTTCTCGATGGAGTTGGGATTCACTTTCGCTTGGATATCCTAAAACCTCAGTAGATGTGGAGATGTGTGAGCTGCATCTACCATTTTTCTCTCTCTACAATGAGTACAGTGTAGAAAGTTAAAAGGAAAAATAAAGGGTGTATAGTATATAGTTTTCAAAACGAAAAAGAAAATGTTGTATAGTTTTGCAAATGGCTTGTTAGTTTTTTTTTTCTTTTGTCTTTTTTATTATTATTTAAAGAGCATGAAAATTGGAGTGTTTGAATGGTTTAATACTCGGCGGCTGCATAACGCGATTTTGTAAAGAGTGCTTCTTTCTCTACCTCACCACTTTCTTTCTTAACCTTTAAAAAGTTTGTTATGCCCTTCGAATTAAAAAAAAAAAAGAAAAAAGACCTAATTAAATGTTATGGTCATAAATTTTCACCCATTTTTACTAACTTAATTAAATAATGTTTCTATATTCTCATTAGACATTCACTTTTTGTTTTCATTCTTCATGCCTTCTTATTCTTTTTCGTATTCGTGGTTCCTTTCTTTGCATTAGTGGTTTCGTTCATTGATTTGATGGTGATCCCGCTCCTCCTTCTAGTGTGGTTATGATGGTGATCCTCGTTCGCAGTGTGGTACTCGTGGTGACTCTTGTTGTGGTGTTGTGTGTGTGAGGTAACACTTATGGTAAAACTCTTCAACAGCATTCAAAAATCGATTAAGACTTTCCTGGTTTTTGAAAACCAATTAAGAAATTAATGGATTTTAAAAATCGTAAATTTTTTTAACTAATTTTTGAAAGTCAACAATTTTAGAAAACTAGTTAAAAATTTAATGAATTTCGAAAGTCGACATAACTATTTTGAAAACGGTTATATTCTTAACTGGTTTTTGAAAAGAATATAACGGTTTTTTCGAAAATCGATGCTCTTCAACGACTTTCGAAAGTCGATTAAGACCTCACCAATTTTCGAAAGGTAATTAAGGAATTAACGACTTTCGAACTTAAGTTAAAAATTTATTTTAATTCTTTTCTATTTGATTTAGTTTTATTTTTTTTGTTAATTAGTTTTTAATATTGTAGCATTTTATTATCATTATTGATATTATTATTAGTATTTGATGATTCATGGAGTAACCAACATGTTTATCATATGGGTCATTATTATTTTTAGGTGTAATATTTTAAGATAAACAATTATCTTTTTGAGTTGATGGATTCACAAATAAATTCGAGCTTTGTATCAGAATTTTCTTCTTTCATAAATGAAGTGGTGGAGTGTGATTATACAAATACTTTTACAATGGGTACAATATTTCCCTTAAGCGATGAGTTAATTGAATGGGTTCGAGGAATTGCATTCGATCTTGGATTTGTTATTGTTATTATAAAATATATACAACAATTGGTGAACCAAGAAGAAAAACACTCATGTTGTTTGATTGTGAAAGGAGTGAGAAGTATAGAAAGTACAAACCTGATGTTCAACCGACTGTATCCGACACAAGAAAATGTGAGTGTCCCATTAAGTTTAGGAGCAAACCCTATTCTAATGCAGAGGGTTAAGTGTTAAAAGTAATCTGCAACAAGTATGCTCGTTTCGTGCACTCCCAATAGACATTTCTCAACCAGCTCAACCTAACTTTGAGACCACATGCCTGTAAAATATCAACTTCAGTCTTAATGTGGTCCACGTTAAAAGATCGACAATAACAAACCAAGCTTTTTCAAATTTCAACGGCTCGATCTCACAAAATTGTCCTATAATAGGTAGGTGAAGTAGCGACGACACGTCATCTAGTGTGAAGGTCATCTCACCCACCGAAAGATGGAAACCATTGGTCTCAAAATGTCATCTCTCAACATATACAAATATCAATCTCTCAACATACACCAATATCAATCTCTTATCGGCGTAATCATACAATAAGTTAACCAAGGGCAATAAATCATAATTCATCGCAAAAGGCTTAATTGTCTCACGATATAGGCCAAATTTATAACTTTTTTTTCTATAGGAGATTAACTTGATCTCCCCTCCATCCTATACAATAACAAAATATATAAAAAATAATAATTCAAACTACTTATTACCAATTAAAATTTAAGTTGTGTACTAACACAACTTTGTCATAAGCCAAATGCAACATGTTGCGTATAATGAGTCAGCAACGATGTGTCTCGTCGACCTTCTCAGAATCCACCTACTTCCTCTTCTTGTTGAGCGACATCCTCCTGCTTAACAACATGCTTCTGTTGCTCTTTAGTAACATCATGTTCCTCAATGACATCAACATCAGCTTCTTTAGTTCGTCTTTTATGAGTTGATGTTGTGTGATGAACTCTCACCAGAATAGGTAGATGCACCTATTGTTCTAGCCATATCTATGACCACCAAAATATACAAAAACAAAATATATTAAATACTTAAATATCCAAACAACAAAAAATAATAAGCTATTTAAATATTTCAAAATAAAATAAAATACAAGATAAATATATTAATAAACTTAAAAACTCTCAACACATAAATTAACAAAACATAACAAACAAAATAAATTTTAAAAAAAAAGTAAGAAAAAAATTACAAAATTTGAAGAAAAAACAAAAAAATATAACAAAACAACAAATACTAAATCCATAAAACATTTCTCAAGAAAGAAATTAACAAAACATAAAAAACAAAATAGATTTTTAAAAAAACAAAAAAAATTACATATGAAGAAAAAGCAACACAATATAACAAAACAATAAATAATAAATCTATAAAACATTTCCAGATAGAAATTAGCAAAACAAAAAAAATAAAATATATTTTTAAAAAGCAACAAAATTTAAAAAAAAAATACAAAGTATAAAAAAATAGAAAAACCTATTCGCAACAATATACAATAAACAAACAAAATAAATTTTTAAAAAATGACAAAACATATTAATCTAAAAACCTAAACAAAATATAACCAAAAAAACCACAAAACATATTCAAAATATAAGAAAAAAAGTAATAAACCTAAACAAATTTTCTAAATACATAAATTAAAAAAGAAAAAACAAATAAAATTTAAAATAACAATAATTCAAATCCGTCCACTCCTTAACCGGTTTTTGAAAATTGGAAAAGTCTAAATCATGTTTCAAAAGTTGGTTAACGACTCGACAAGTTTTGAAATTTGATGAGTCCTTAACCGACTTTTGGAAATTGGCTAAGGTTTCATCGATTTTGAAAATATGATTAAGGTTTTGCTAGTTTTTGAAAATCAATTAAGACTTCGTTGATTTTCGAAAACCGACGAGTCCTTAACCAATTTCTGAAAACCAACAAAACCTTAATCGATTTTCGAATACCAATTAAGTCTTGAATGTATTTAATTCACGTTCTTTTTCCATAACAACAACATCCAATGCAGATAAACCATAAACAATGTTTTATTCTAATCATTCTCTATTATTTATAAATCATAATCCCAAACAATGAACCAAATCCACTTACTTGGGATGAAAAGAACGACATGCAAAGGAGGAATAAGAGGGATGGAGAGCCAGGAACAAAGGAGAGAAGGAAAGTAGTAAACGAAGTAAACAAATGGGAGGAGAGCCAGGAACAACATCACAATGGATGAGAGGTAGGAAGAGCGCAACGGTAGTGGAGAAGAGAGCAAACAGAACGCACAAGCAAAGGGAAAGGTGAAAAGTAAAATTTTTTTACTTTGTCAAATAACTTTTACCTTGGTCAAACTATCATAGGGATAATCTAGTAAATATTTAAAAAGTTGGAGATGTAGGGAGAAAGTGGTGAGGTGTAAGGAGAAACACTTTATTATAAATAATAGTCCACAATATTACTTTTAAATATAACCCATCAAATTAAAATGAATGATGTTGAGGAGTCCAATTAAATAATAATTTAGACTAAGATAGGATCATCTACTATGTAAAATCATTTAACAAAAATAAAAATATATAATTATGTACACATATGTTCCCTAATCTCAAAGAAAATAAAATATAATTTATATTACTTCTTTGAAACTTAAAAATCAGTGTTTTTTTAAAACTATATAAGTATTTATGTCAAAAAATACTTTTTATGTCGGTTAAAAAAACTTTTAATATCGATTTTTGAAACAATATAGAAAAAGGAGTATAGAAAATATTCGACTTTTTATATCGATTTTAAAACAAATATAAAAGTTTCAATTTTTATACTTGTTTTGAAACTGATATAAAAACTTCACTAAAGAGGGATAAAGTTGTGTATGAGGCATACTATTTATATCGGTTATTGCCAAAACAAGTATAAAAGTCTCACTTTTATATTGGTTATGGCTCTAACAAGTATAAAAAGTGTAACTTCTCTTACTAGATGAATAATCAAGTGCACCATAATATCAAAGAATGATGGAGGAAAGTACATATCCAACTGACATAATATGACTACAACCTCTTTTTCTAGGTGATCTAACTTGTCAATGTCGATAACTTTACTACATATTCCATTGAAAAAGAAGCACACCAGTTGACGTGTATCTAACATTCATAGGCAATATATCTCGAATAGCCACTAATAGAAGTTGTTGCATTAATACATGATAATCATGGAATTTTAACCAAGTAATTTATAATCTTTCATGGATACAACTCGTTTAAAATTAAAAGAATAACACAGTGGAAGTTTAACATCTTGTAAAAACTCAAAAACTTATCTTCTCTTGTTTACACAATGTGTGACATGTTGTAGGCAAGTATGTTCGCTTTCCATGTCATATTGGAGCTAATTGTTCTCTTATATCCATTTCAATCAGGTCCAAGCGAGCATTGAGTCCATCTTTCGCCTTCCCTTGAACATTGAGTAGTGTTTCGATAATATTGTCACATGTTAAGACAAGATCGTCTAAAAAAACGAGATCGTTTAGCATTTCCTGTTTTGAAGTTTAACAAACAATGTTGAAAGAAATAAGCGTTTATCAATATAAATCATTTATTAAATAACGTTTTGTGAAAACAACATTTTCTAGCATATATCATTTAATGGAAAATGTTCAACAAAAAACCTAAAAAAAGGAAACGTCTAAGTTTACACTTAATAAAACAGTGAAGCTTAAATTATGGCTTAATTGGTCATTTGGTACCCACTTTCAGGGCAGTGTGTGTACTTCATACCTGCTTTTAAAATAGTTTCAATCTTGTCCCCAAACGGTTTAATGTGCATCAATCAAGTCATTATCATTAGTTTTTCTTATATGGTGTTAACTGGTTGGTGAAGTGGCAAAGCAGAAGATCTATGTGTAACCATTTATAAATGCACAGTGCAAATTGAGTTGTTGAGGTGTGATTTTAAAGGTGAATTTTGAAGTTCGAGGTTTGCCCTAGTTCTTCTTTGTGCATTGTTCTTCTGTATCCATTGTCTTCTTCTATTTCTCGTCTGGTGTTCTATTTGTGCGAGCTTGTTGGTTAACTTTGGTTTTGAATAGTTAATGGTTCATGAAGGGTGCAATGTCTCGCAATCACGGTTGTTCGTCTTGCTCTTGGGGGTCATAAAACCACAACATGTCATCTTATGGTGGTTCATCTAGGGGATCTGGTGGACTACCATTTTTTCATTGTGGAGAGGTTGTAGTGTTGAGAGTGGCTAGAACTGTTAAGAATAGTAGGTGAAAATTTTGGGGTTACCCTAACTACAAGGTTTGATTTGGGGTATATTTTATTCATGTTAATAATTGTTTGATGTTAATTAAATGTTTGATTCTCATCGATTTTTTTGAACAACGAAGTGGAAATGAAGATTCTTAAGGGTGTTGTAGTTGGTGCATCTAATAAACATGTTATAAATTCCAAAAACATTGGAGTAAAAGGCATTCATCTTTAATACACATAACCTGCTAATAAAGATAAATTAGGCAGACCATAAATTGTACTGCAAATACAGTTCATATTAATTCAAAATACATTTGAATACATAACATTGTTCTTAAAAAAACGTAACGTGCTAAGATATATAGGTATGTTTGGAAATGCAAATAAGCTGGCAATAAAAGTATATACATAAATAATGTTTCATCATTTTGGAATTGGACCCCTCCTACATGGCAATTTATATGTAATTATGAGTGTTGTAGTTGGTGTAGGAGTTAGTGTGGTTGTTGGGTGTGTTGGTGGTCTTCAATGGTGTTGTGTTTGAGGAGCTTATGGTTAACTATTTTTTTGTGTCCAAGTTGTCTGCATATCTCATATCTTTTACGTGTAGCACCTTGTCTTAGTTGTGTATCATCTTTCTTCAGCTCCCAAAACTCTAGTCTTCTTTTCTTTTTTGGTCTTCCAGGCAACACTCTTTTAGGTGGAGGTAAAACATCATTGTTACAAGTTATTTCCCATATAGATGAGGACTGTTGACAAGGTATATCATTGAAAGGTATATTTCTTCATTGGTTGACCTAGTAAACCAGTGTATGATATAATATTCTCCATTGATGTTTAAGACTCTCATTGTAGTCAGTGCGTGACAATAAGACATTCCTGTTATAGTCCATTTCCTGTAACTACAATCGAGTTTATCTATGTTCATCACAAACTTCTCACCAATCATGGACGTGTGCCTAACCTCAATCAATTTTTGTCCTGCCCAACTATAAAATGAATTGAAATTATAATAGCGCAATGCATAACTAATCATGAATAAATATATCAAGCCACAATCATACCTAGGAATCTAATATTTAGTCTTCTGTAATTCCTTTTGTAGTATTTTTTTTTTAATTCTCGGGTAAAGGGAATCTTCACATGCATTTATCTTGTTTATATTTGTTGTCCATCTCTTCATGAGGTAAAGTCGAATGTCTTCAATCATTGTTATGATGGGCTTACTCCTTGTTGTCATGATTTCACTGTAAAATCCTCTGACATATTATTCACAAGTGTGTCACAAGTAGTTGTTGCTTTGAACCTTGACCTTGGCTTTAACCAAAATCTACTTCAGAAGAAATGAAACATTAAAAACAACAACAACAAAATTGAAATAATGAACATGTTTTTGTGTTTTGAATTCATACCTTGGGGAAATAGTTACCAAATGTTTAAAGGCATCTTCATTCAACTCTTTAATGTCTCTCATAACTGCCTCCCATGCTTAAGGGTGTGTGGATGATGTTGCCTCCCATAATAGACATTTCAATTTTTTTCTAGGGAATTTCTTCCTAAAAACTACATATATATGACAAACATAAAACCTTTGATCCACACCAAGTAAAAGTTGTTATAATGGTTGCAAAAGTCCCTATGGAAGTTGTTGACAATATAACGGTTCAGTTATGAAAGATTAAGAAAAGAAATGTATAATAAAACTAAAAACAAATATACAACTCACTTTCTGTTGTTCTGAAATAAATGTAAATTTTGAGCATAATTCAACCTCACTAAGATCGTCAATCAACCACTTTAAAAACCAAGTCCATGTTTCCTTATTCTCAACTTCAACAATAGTGTATGCCAAAGGAAGCATTTGGTCATTATCATCTCTTGCAACAGCTGATAACTGTTAACGGTTGAAAATACCGTTATCTGTGATGTAATTTTGGTACTAAATACACCCTTCTCTGCTTAGAAACTTGCTTGGAATCATGTTTTTCTGTTAAGTTGTGTGAATAAGAGAGTTGAGGTTGAATTTGATGATTTATTGACTAATTCCCTTTGTTTTGATAGAAAATGTGTTAATATGGAAAACAGGGATAAAGTGCTACGGAGATAGAACTCAGAAAGGTCTAGAAAAAGCACCAGAAGGAAGGAAGCTCGAGGCTTGGGCGTCCTTTTTGGAGGCTTGAGCATAGCAAACCACCGCTCACCGGCTGGGCGCCCCTTTTTAGGGTGCCTAAGCGTCAATAGCACGAAACTCGGGCGTCCTCTAGAAGGCTTAAGCGCAGGAAGTGCCGCTCATCGCCTGGGCGCCCTTTTTGGGGCACTTGAGCGTCGAACGTAGGAGGCTTGGGTGACCTCTATAAGGCTTAAGCGTAGGAAGTGTCGCTCATCGCCCGAGCGCCCCTTTTGGGGCGCTTGAGCGCCAGACGTAGAAGGCTTGGGCGATCTCTGAGAGGCTTAAGCATGGAAGACCACCGCCTCGCCGCCCGAGCGCCCTAAGTGGGGCGCTTGAGCGTCATTCTCCCGGGCTTGGGCTTTGTTTCTGTTCTGCTTCCGTTCTATTTAAAGGACCCAAGCGTCTTAGGTTTGGTATCTATGGCTGGAGCAGCACAACAACACACTCTTTCACTCTCTGAAGGCGGATTTGGATGCGAAAGCATCCTTCCTCTACTTTTAGGGTTTTGCTATCTCATGTTTTTCCATTATTCATCTAGTTTCTCCATGTCTATGAGGAACTAAACTCTATTTGTTATTGGGGAATCATGTAACCTTGTGAACTCTCATGTATTTGAATTGATTCTTAATTCCATATGCTTTTTCATTAATTGTTAGAGTAATTCATCTGTGCTTATTACATGTTTTGTTTAACTAATTCATCACATGATTTATGAATTGCATGAGTTCTGAAAGGTTCCTTACAATTCAGGTTCTTGTTGAATTCTCCCAAGAGTAATATTTCTTAGGGATGAGGGTATGAATCTTGGTCGTCTTAAGCTCTTGATCTTCACATTTAATTGCTAGGAATGCCAGGAATTGCATGAACTGGTGGTTAAGGACTAACTTATTCGCCGAGGGATCGGGCTTAGGTGATTTAGTGAGTGACATTAACAATAATGCATAAAGAAGAATTCTTACGTACATGAGAGGGAACTTGGTGAAATCTAACCCCAACAACATACTCATCTCATTATAAACAACATTCATTCATCTTTATGTTACTCTACTAGTGATCAAACTGCATTCATATTTAATTTTTTGTTCTTGCATCTTAAACCAATGATTTCATTTTATTTGAGTCTTAATTAATCGAGTCATCACACAACTGTTTAGTGCCGAGAGTCTTCTGGGATACGATACTTGGTTTTACCATTTTATATTACTTGTGCGATTTGGTACACTTGTCAATCCATCAACAAGTTTTCGGTGCCGTTGCCGAGGATAAAAAATGTTGTTAACAATAACAACTCTCCACCATATTTTCCTTTCAAAAAACAACCATTTAAACCAATAAAAGGCCTACAACATATAAAGTTATCCTTGCATACCTTCAAACACACATACAATCTCTTGAAAATTGGGTCGTTCTCATTGCTTTCCACATTTACTTTCACTGTAGATTCAAGATTTGACCTCAGAAGCGCATTTTCATAGTCATATACTCTTTTAAATTGTTCTTAGAAACAACCATCAATGTTGTGTAAGTCATTTTGTTGCCCTAAAGGCCATAGACCTAGATATATTAGTGTTCCATTTCCTACAAAAAAAATTCGAAGGTTAGTGAGATTAATATTTGGATTTTTCTCTTATTATCTTCTCTAACCTGTCACTTAATCACTTTGAAGTGATTAAATGGACATTAAATTCTCTACCACAACTATGGTTGTTGATAATTTTCCTTAACTGCCATGTACTATGTGAAGCCCTATAAAAACAATAAGCATACCCTTGACATTTTTCTTTTGCACCACAACATTTAACAGATACTCATGTTTATCATTTCTAAAAATCTTCAATTTTTACCATTGTGAACACCATAGGTTCTAAAGGCTTCAGTGAACTCTTCATTTTCAGTGTAGTATGTGCCAACCTCTCATTTATAGTCTTCCATAGTTTTGGGCATTGAGAATATCCCAGTTTCCATATCAGTATCTATCTTCATCTGATGACTCACAAAATTCAACACTGTCTAAACTTTCATATTCCCATTCAATGTCTAACAAACCTCTATCATGTAAAGATGACATTCCAATGGATGACCCAGTTCTCATTTCAACTTTGATACTCCTTTTCATAATTCATCTTCAACTTCATCTCCATTAATGCTAACATCCACTAAATCATCTTCACTTAAAATGTCATGTTCGGACTCATTACAACTACTAAGATAAAAGTCATCCTAATTGTGACCCTCTTCACACTGCCCATCTCCTTCCACATTAACTTGTTCTTGACAATAATCGTATCCCTCTCCATTAAGTTCTTCTTGACAATCACTCTCTCCCTCCACATCAACCTCATGCAGACCCTCTTCCTCCAAACCAACCTCAAGTACACCTTCTCCTCCAAACCAACTTCAGGTGCACCTTGTCCCTCCTAACCAACCTCGAGTACACTCTCACCCTCTAAATGAACTTCAGATACATCCTCTCCCTCTAAACCAACATCAGGAAAACCCTCTTCCTCCAAACCAACATCAAGTAGACCTTCTCCCTCCAAACCAACATTAAGCAAAACCTCTCCCTCCAAACCAACCTCAAATACACCCTCTCCCTCCAAACCAACATCAGGTACACCCTTTCCCTCCAAACCAACTTCAGGTACACCTTCTCCCTCTAAACCAACATCAAGTACACCCTCTCTCTCTAAACCACTCTCGTTACAATCACCCTCAACAATAAAATATTCCAACATATTTATTATGCGAGGTTGGAACACCATGTGTACAACATACAGGTGAACTTGACCATTAAGTGTGACAATGTTCATCATATGACATGCACCTTTGTCATTGGACAACATGTTCCAACCTTCCTTCCAACACAGAACCTCCACCTATTGAATACCATAATTCTTGAACATTCTCATTACCCATCTCTATCATAATGGAAAATATCTCAAAATAGCTCCATTTGTCTGGGTCACAGGATAATGTACTGCTTTCTACGTCGTATTTTAATAACCCATTATTAACAAATTTTCCACCATGGTGAAACACTACTTTATACGTGTTTTGTACATCTCAACTCATATGTGTCTATATAACTATATATATATATATATATATAACTATATATATATATATAACTATATATATATATATATAACTATATATATATATATATATAACTATATATATATATATATATAACTATATATATATATATATATAACCTTATCAAACGCAAAAATTACCAAACAATATGAAAGATATTACATTTCATACCACAAATAGACCCATACACCAATTTCAAATGAGAGACCACAGTGAAAACAACATCAGACATAATGGGGGATAACAATTGTCAACTTGTTCGATAAAAAAATATGCATTCAACCACATTACACGCAAAATTACAAAGATAGACAACATAGAAACACAAAAAACATATAAAATACTAACCCTAAAATGACACGCACAATCACACTACAAAGACGCACAACTTAGAAACACCACACCAATGTCAAAAACACTAAAACGACACACACAATCGCATATGTTGAGATTGTTGATAGGGGGAGCACTAGTTTAGCTGAACCCAAAATCTTAGTAATATTTAAGTTTTTGATGATGACAACGCATAATTAATAACACATGTGTATTGTGTTTTACATGTTCTATGCTTATATGTTATATGCGTATATGAGAACATGATTGTGTTATATATGTGTTGTTCATTGCATTTCATTGTGTTATATATGTGATTTTATACATGAATGCATGACACATGTTTTTAGATGAGAAAAACCACAAACACTAATGTTGAATTTTAATTGTGTAGCAAAACAACAATTTTAAGTCGATTACATTATGGGATGAATCGATTAAAACTCGTGTCTTTGCACAAACTATTTTCAAGAGTGTTGTGAGAGTTTTTCAAAGAGAAAAATTTTCAAAACTTGGCTTAACATTGTTGCATAATCGATTGCATGCGATATGTATTTACAACGGCTATAATTTTTAAATGTGTTGACCAAGCATTAAATGCTATTCGACTGCATTAATTGTGAATTCAATTAATTGCTTTGACTGAATTGGTGTGTTCGACTGCATTAGTAGCAAAGTCGATTATGTTGCGTCTGATACAAGTTTATCTATATATTGACACGAATTTGATTTATGTATATACTTTTTTTATTCTAACATTTTCATATTCTTTTGTAGAAAAGTGTAAAGTTTACAGAAACA
This sequence comes from Vigna umbellata, assembly GCF_029865625.1. Classification (NCBI taxonomy): domain Eukaryota; kingdom Viridiplantae; phylum Streptophyta; class Magnoliopsida; order Fabales; family Fabaceae; genus Vigna; species Vigna umbellata. Next base: position 9,697,206 of record NC_142172.1, on the reverse strand, counting down.
GAAAAAGCTCCAAGAAACTAGTTTGATTGTGGTGATAAACTAATTGTGATTTCTTAAAGAGCAAGATTGCTGAGTTTTCAAAGTCTGATCTATCTGCACATTTGGGTGTCTACTGCAAGATCAGGTTCTACAATCTGTTGAAGATTGGGTTGAGTTCCCTGTTGTGATTACAAGAAGAAGGACGTGTTGCGTTCTTAACATTGAGGGTGCCTCAAAGAGGTTGGACTGCAGGAGAGGCGATTCTTGCTGCTAGTCTGTTTATGTACTGCCTATATTTTGATTAGAGGGTTAGAGAGGTGTTTTATATTTTTGACGTGAGGTCTATATAAAATCTTGTTGTAAAAACCTATCATTATAGTGCATTGCTTCTTGTGGTTGGAAGGACACTGGATGTAGGCTTGGCCGAACTAGTATAAAAACTCGGTGTTTGATCTTTCTTATCCCTACTCTTTTACATTCAATCAATTATACTTTATACGCATTCGATTAAATTTCCACTGCATTGAAAATCTTTTAACTTGCGTTTCAAGAAAAGTATAAAGGCATCTCTTTTGGTGAAAAAAGATTTTGAAAGTTTTAAATTTTATACTTCACCAATTCACCCCCACTACAAGAAAATTGCATTTTATATACTGATTATTATATACGGATTTGAATCCGTATATAATAAAAATGTTACATACGGATATTATATACGGATTCGTTATATACAGATATTATATACGGATTTATTATATACGGATTTTATATACGGATTTATAATTAATTAATAAATAAATAAAATTAAGTTATTTTAAGTCGTCAACCCTTTCTTTTTTTCTCACTCGCGCTACAACCATTTCTTGTTTGGAAAAAGGGTCGAGGCACTCCCACCACCAAACCTATTCTTCTTTCTCTTTCACTTCAACCCTTCCTAAATCAGTGTTCTGGTCGTGGTTCTCTCTCGTCGAGCCCTCCTTCCCCTTCTGTGGAGCCTCGGTTCTCTTTCGTTGAGCTTTCGTAGGTCGCGCATTGAAACCCTAATTTTCCCTCATTCGAACCATGATTGTGCGGCCTTGGTACCATGGTTAATTGGTAAGTAATGTTTAATTCTCATTGAGCTAAATTTTTGAATTGCAAAAACCCTAATCCTCTTTTTCTCTCATCCATTTTCGATTTATGCAATTCCTCGCGTGATAAGGTTCTATTTCTTCCCCGCAAAGCTATTTTGCACGAATTTCTTTTTTCTACATTTATTTCCTCTTGTTAATCACCCAAGATTTAAAGCTTTTGTTGCACTAAAAAACAGATACTTTTCGTGCTTGCGTTTTGATTTTCGCAATGGCCTCCAAAGCTCCTAGATCGAGGATTGGTCACGAGAGTAGAGCCAAACTGCAAAAGGTTAGTTTGCGTGTTCATCTTCTTCATAGTCGTCTCTCAGCTTTTTAATTTGTTTTTGTTTTTTGTTTGGATAATTCCGGCTTTGAATGATACTGCTGTTACTGGTTGAGAAATTAAAAAGAAACTTATTAATAATTATTTAAATAACACTTGTGGTGATTGAAATTGACTAATAAGAAAAAGAACGGTAACAGAAAGAATAGTAAATATTTTATTCTTTTTCTATGAAATCTATTTTCAAGTTTTTTGTCCTTTTCATTTGGCACAGAAAGAAGCAAGACATAATCGACAGGCACTGTAGAAGATTGTAGTTACAGACATGCCGGCTTGAGCATTGGTATTCTTAGTAATGAATAGGAAACCATAATTTGTGGAATTCATATTCAGAGCTCAAAGATATGCATAAATAACAACTTGGTAACCATAATAGGTTTGTAATAAGCTGCATATCAGTTCATAGTTGAAACTGAAGATGGGGGAAGCTACAGAGAGGTATTCTTGCTTTTTCTCTCACAAGTTTGAGATACCAATTATATTGCTGTATTCAAAATATACATTTTCTGAGTCCCTTTGACCTTTGGGATGTGGTTGAGTTGATCAGGTATGCAGTGGTGACAGGAGCAAATAAAGGGATTGGATTAGAGATAGTAAGGCAGTTAGCTTCAGAAGGAATAAAGGTGGTACTCACTGCAACGAATGAAGAGAGGGGTCTTCAAGCATTGGAGACACTCAAAGCCTCTGGTCTTTCTCATCTACTGTTGTTTCATCAGCTAGATGTGGCTCATGATGCAAGTGTAGCTGCTTTTGCAGCTTTTATCAAATCCAAATTTGGTAAACTTGATATTCTGGTAAAATCAGACTTTCATGCTTCTCTCTTTTGTTTGTTCTAAGTTCAAGTTTGTCTCATAAATCTTCCGTGCTTAAGCTTCACTGAATGAAAACTTTAAAGACAAAATTATTTTATTATAGTTTTTAAGATGGTATCAGTATAATCTAAAACTTGTTTTGTCGTGCCTCTCTTATCTTCTGCTATCATATTACTCACTAATATCAAGAAGTATGCTTGAGATCTTATATTTATTAGAGATAAAATAAATTTATTATATATAAATGGAAACAAATCAAATTTTTCCAAGTTTGTTTCATTAAGACGTTTGAATATTTCTTATTATTTCTCTTTCTAACTTTTCATGAAAATCTCATCTCCAACCAAAGTCTTCTGTTTTTTGCTCATTTGTTAAACGAATTCATTGGGTTTGTATAAAAATTGTTCAAACCTGTTGGTGTGTGCATTAACCATTACTTTTAATGATACTTTTAAGACAGTAGAGGCACTAGAGGTTAAAAAGAGATTTCATTGAATCAATTTGACAGATTCCTTTTACATCTAGTCATCATTTGATTAAGATAAATTTTTGTAATGGCTTGAAGGGAATCAATTCTTTACAAATGGTAACCTTTTGTTTTAGCATGTTTCAATATGAAATGTTGTTCTATGCAGGTTAACAACATTTACAAATGGTATATATTTTGTTTCCCAGATATATTTATCTATGGTTTGGTTAATATCTTAAAAGGAGTTATATAATTTACAATGTGTGAATTGACTTGCAGATAAGATACTGGACAAAAGCAATGGAGATGTGGCTATAGATACATATCACCGTTATAAGGTATATGATTTCTTCAAAGTAGTATTTTATTAAGTCATTCTTAAGATATGATAAATTAATTCTTACTATATCTTGAGTATTGTGTTTGTTTTTAGTTTATTCTATTTTAATCGTTGATGCAATATAATAACATTTACATTATACATAAATTTACAGGAAGATGCTAAATTTATGAAGAATATGAACTTGGATTCATACAGATTCTCGATTTCTTGGTCCAGGATTCTACCAAGTAAGTCAAATGCTGAACAATGTCATCAACGAACTATTGGCTAATGGTAAGGTTCAAACTCAGATTTCTTTTATCTCATCACATTCTTCTGTTATCAATGGTGGTATATGACAATTAAATATGAACATTTGTAGGTATAAAACCACTGGTAACTCTTTTCCATTGGGATCTTCCCCAAACTTTAGAAGATGAATACGGTGGCTTCCTAAGTCCTCTCATAATGTGAGTTTTGATTCCAAAGTATTAATTACTTTACTCTTGGAAAATTCAATAGCTAGTTTTGTTGATCAAACACCTGTATCATACTGGATTGAACTTCATTAAACTTTTCTTTGTCATTGCAGGTTGGAAAAGCTATAACAAAAGATGATAAAGCTCAAACATAATTGTTCTGGTTGTGATTACAAGTTGCTAAATTAGTATTGAAGTCCAAAGTGTTATTACTACAGAGAGGTATATGATTCAAATGCTACATAAATATTTTATTGTATTAGTTGGTTAAAATCTTGTTTAATATATATTTGTATAGTGTGGATGCAGGGCATATATATTTATTGTATGGGATGTTAGTCATGATTGATATATTGTTATATATATTACATTTATTACACCTCTAACAGTAGAAGTACAACTAACAATGGAAATTCAAAATCAAATGCAGACAGTTTAGATGCATTGAGAAAGGATCCTGAAGCTGTCACCTCTAACAGTAGAAGTACACAATTCCTTTTTTTGATGTTTTGGTCACTCAATTGTATGGAACTAGTAATTAGAGGAAAAAAATTAATAAGAGTAAATGCATATTGTTGCAGTGACTGCAAAACTGTTTGTCCACTTGATTAGTATGCCAGAATCAATTGATGTCTGATTCACAAGAAATGAAAAACTTGTCAATTTCCAAATTCAAAACGATAGAATTTATAAACACACCCTAATGCCTATTATTTCGAAATTATAAAAAACTAATCAATCAATTTGTGGAAATTAGTTAATTCAGATTTTAAAACGTTTTTAACTTCTACATCTGACTTTTACTGCATGACATCACTAAAATGATAGCATTCTGTTTTTCAAGAGTTGAAATATTACTTGTACTTTTAATGTTTTTTCATTTCACAATTTAAGGGGGCTAAAATCCATTGGTTTGGAGAAGTTTGTTGCTTGTTAATATAATAAAAGAACTCCATCGGTACAGTTTTTGATTGGGTTATACCTTTTAGTACTAAATAAAAAAAATCAGGGTGGGTTATTACTTCTATAAGTTTTGCCACATGTACCTGTTTGTATGTTGAATTGGAGACTGATGCAAGCTGATTGAAATTGGAAGTAATTTAACATGTTGTTATTTATACTAATTGTTGTTTTGTTTTTCAAACAAGAGTACATAATATCAACTACAAAACCTAGACCCTGCTGTTACACATTTTTACTATATTAAATGAAAGTGTTTCATTTACTCTTGGAAACTGTTGCCAAAACTTCCTTTTACTTCATACACAATATGACCTTATGAACTCGGGTAAATGCCTGTTGAAAGATGCCATGCCATTTACTTGCTGTAAGAAAAAGAAGTTTGTGCAATCCTAGATGCATTATTTTCTTAAATTTAATTTTGGTCAGTGCTCATCCTTTTTTTGGTTCTATGAATTTGTTTTATAAAATTATAAAACAATTTTTAATGTGTACATCTATGGGAAATAAGCATTTCATATTTCCCAACTTTAAAGCTTAGGCCCTTACAATATGGTTTCATAGGTGCTATAAACATCTATTACTGGAAAGATGATGAGTGTTAATCTATCTTTCATGAGCGTCTTGCAAATTATTGACTGATTCTTGCTACAGAAATGCTTGAGAGGGAGAAAAGTTGTCAGAACAGAACAGTCTAAACTACGAGAGAAATTTCTTAGCATCTATGGGGAGAACTGTCAGAATTTACACAGGTGAAATTGGATTGTTTACTCTGAATTGTTGCATGACATCTATTTGCTTCCTTTCACTCGGTTTCTCTAAAAATTATTTATTTATTTAGTGTAGTCTGACCCAAACTCTGCACTATTATAACTGAAGTTAATGCCACTTTATTTGCATTCAGGAATGCTTTTGGTCCAGATTCAGATTTCGTCCGTCAGTTCCTCTATTTCTTTAATGCAGTGGCAAAAATAGCAGTGGTGCTGCTATCCAGGAGCTGGATTTGTCCAGCAACTTTTTCAACGGGACACTTCCAAATTCTTTGCTCGAGAACTTGGCAGCAGCTGCTGCAGTTGGAGGAAGTTTGGTGTCTTTGAATGTTAGTAATAACAGCTTCATAGGTCATATTCATACTAAATTTGATAGGAAGTGTTTTATGATCTATTTAATTTATCCTTCACTAATAATTTATTTCAAAAGTCATATATATGTTGATTAATAGTGTTGGTGAATATGCATTAGGGATAAGTTGTATTATAGTGTATATACTGTAAGGTCTGCTTGTATATTGTGCATGGGAAACTGCTATAAACAGAGTATTTATTTAGCTCTTCTGAAACCATTATATACGGATTTATCCGTATATAAGTTATATACGGATAAATCCGTATATAATTTCCGTATATAAATTATATACGGATTTATCCGTATATAACTTATATACGGATAAATCCGTATATAATTTCCGTATATAAGTTATATACGGATAAATCCGTATATAACTTATATACGGATAAATCCGTATATAATTTCCGTATATAAGTTATATACGGATTTATCCGTATATAAATCTAGCTACGACAGTATTATATACGGATTTTTGTCCGTATATAATCCGTATATAAACACGTATTATATACGGATTTCGGGTCTTATATACGGATTTTTGCTGTATGTAATACGATTTTTTCTTGTAGTGCCCCCTCTTGGTGTGAGAAATTGAGTCATTCTATTTTAACAGCATATATTCAACACCAACGTACTTTCAATCCAACTCACTTTGTTGCCAATGAAACTTTGATTCTTCACTTTCACTTATGTACGAACCGAATCCCAATTTATCTTGTCCCCTTTAATGTTGAATCCGTAATTTCCTTTCTAGTCAAAGCTTTGTCAATCCCTAATTTACCACGACATCAATTTCGTTTTTTATTTTTCTAAGCACTCCTAATTTCCACATCGTAGTGCCCTACATATTACATGTCAGAAAAAAAATGTCACTACATCACAAAATTTTCAAGTCAACATACACAATAAGTCAATGTTATTGATTTCAACAGCGTGAATAAAAAATAACTTAATTTATGAACATTAAACGGTTTGGGGACGAAATTGAATTTTTTTTTAAAGTGGATATCAAGCAAACACATTGTCCGAAAGTGGGTACCAAACGACCAACTAAGCCTAAAATTTTGTATATAAATAGTGTTGAACATATAAGCGTTTAAAGAAAAGAATCGTCTAGGAAAAGCACGTTAAACGATGTAATAAGACTTACAAACAGTTTTGTAAAATTAGAATTAACATGTTTTATCATCTAAAGATCATATATGAAATGCTATGCTTCCTAAATGATGTTTCTATCAAATGAGCTTACATGTGCCAAAATGTTTTGAAACGCAATATGCCTAAACGATTAGCAATGCTTAGAACATTTATTGCATGTACGAATAGTACATATTTGCTTGTATGTTTTGTTTTCTTTATCTGTGCATATCATGAAAATACAAGACTTTACTCAAATTCCTACACAAGATCAATACAAACATTAAGAGATAGGAAGACATTCCAAGAAAGTTTCCTTAGAGCTTCAAGCTCTGCAGAATCGTATAAGCTATTTTTGTCAAATTCAAGCAAAAGATTTATTGTTTAATTTTTATGATTTACTTAATTATGCACTTGAATTTTAAGCTCCAGCATAAGAACTATATACTTCTAAAGTGTATGTATATATATATATAACTAGAGTTATCATTTGAATCTCTGGCCCATAGGTTGGTCTTGACCTTTTCTAAAATCAAGTCATATTTTTTTGGCCCACTTAATATGAGAATTTTTAAAAGCCACAACCCTCAAAACCCCATGTAAAGTGGGTTGGGACACGGTTAGGGTGGGGCTAGCTCCCAAAACTAAATTAGTTCCTTTTTAATGTATTTTTAGTTATTTCTTTCATTTGCTTTATAATTCCTCTCCAACACTTTTCAAGTTTCGCATGATGTTTTATTAATATCTTTTTTTCTTGTTCACTCCAAACATCTTTCTGCAATGTTGAATACCTAAGAAAAATTATAGTTTAAGAATTTTATTGCACAAGAGTAATTCTTTATTATCTAACAAAGTAGAGGTAGTTTTGATAGAAAACAGTGTAATGATTATTTTGGACAAATTTAAAAAAATGGAAGGTAATTTATATTTGCTTCTAATCATGAAAACTTATTATTCCTAATGAATATAATATAAATATTGATTTTATAAAAAGCTATTCAAAATAATTTTTAATTATAATCATATTTTAGATATATAATTTGATTACTTTGAAAACTTGAAAATATGTTTATGTTGTGTTTGTTCAAGCTTAAAAATAAAGTAATTTTGAAAAAAAAATGTTCAAAATAAGGGATTTTTTATAAGTCCAAAAATTATTTATATTTGAATATAATCGTAAAAGCATATTTTCTTCTAATCATTCCGTGCTTTAAAAGTTTCTATGAACTTATTTTGATAACCTATTTAAAAAAGATTATATATAAATAAACTTTTAACTTAATTTTAGTTTTGACATGTAAAATATAATTAGTATGTTTCAATTTAAAAAGAAATGATTTTTTATCAAAAGAATCGTACATAAAAAAATCTAATAAATTATTATTTTTATAAAACAGTGTTAATATAACGTAAACATTTTTGTGTATCAAAATTGAATAAAATACACACAATTTTATAAAATTCAAAAGAAAAAAACTAGATATTAATACAATTGCATAATTTGATTTAGAAATGCATGACTAAAGCTTAGTGAGAGAATATTTGAATATTATTAGGAATAAAATAATTAACATGTTAAAAGAAAGTTCATGGGTTGGTCCTGACCCATAGGATTTTCTGGATATTTGGTCCTATGATCTTCTTTCATAGGATGTTTCACCCTGCACCTCCAACCCTTTTTACCCTACACCTCCAAAATTGTACAAAATCCCAAAATCGCCCCTATTTAAAACATTTTTAATTTTTAGAAAAACAGTTTTCTCTCAGATATATCTCTTTCTCTCCTTTGGATCTCATTCTTCTCCTTCCATCCTCTCTTTGCTATGCTCTGCCTCTTCGAGGCCTACAGGCAGCTTTTTCTTCTTCGTGTAGGTTGATCTTTGTTTTGTTGGTGGATCTAGACACACAATGTTCTTCGTTTTTCTCTTTTGTTGCTCTTTGTTCGTCCATTATCGTTGCCCAAATTGTTGGTGCATTGATTTGTTATATTTGTTTTCAATTTTATAGTATATTGAAGATATAGAAGAAGATTGTAGAGTAAGGATTTAGGTGATTAGAAGTTGTTCATGAGCAGTTTGACAACTGATATGCGTTGAATCAGGTTTGGAAACACGAAGGGGCTGAATCGGATGTCAAAAACTGATTCAGCCCCTTCGTATTTCCAACGCTGATACACCTATTCTTTTTTTTCTAATGATTTAATGTTATATAAATTTTTTGTTTATATTTTTCACGATTTTAAATTTTTATTTGTAATTGATTAAATTTTTTTTGTTTTCAATTATTTAATGTTTTACTTGTCTTATAGTTTTTTATTTTTTTATAATTTGAAGATATTTTGTTAGCTTTTTTAAGAAATATTAGGTTTTTTAATTATATAATTCTTTTAATTAATTAAATTTATTTTGAATTAAAATTAATTGTTTGTAATTACTTAATACACATATATTTATCAATAAGATTTTATTATTTGATAGACATATATTTATATTAATTAATTAATTAATTGTATTTTGATTAGGTTTTGTTTTCATTTATTTTATGTTTTTTTATAGTTTTTTCATTTGAATTTAATTGTTTTATTTTAAATAATTAATTATTTATATTAATATTTGAATTAATTATATTTAATTGGAATTAAATAGTTTAGTTTGTAAATATTTAATATTAATTATAATTTTTTTGAATTCTACACAATTTATAGTTTTTTATTTGTAATAATTGTTAGAAATAAATAAGCTTGTTTCTCAACCGCAAAACAGGGGTGAATTGGTGATTTATAAAAACGAATGCTTTTCAAATATTTTTGTAAAGTTAGAATGATCTTTAAACTTTCTTATGATGTAAGTAAAGTGTGTATGCAATGAAATGTAAAGAGATGGAGAAAGAAGAACAAACACAATGTTTATCCTGGTTCGGCCTCAATGCCTACATTCAGTCACCCTTCCAATCAACCTTAGATTGAAGGATATTTCACTATAATGATTAGAGAATTACACCAAAGGTTTTACAGTGAACACACTCTCACAATGTAAACACCTTTCCCACTCAAACAATCAAATATAGAAACGATACACACACAGAACCATACGTTCTTGCTGCAGAAACCCTTTGAGATACCCCACTCAAAGTCCAAGAGCTCCTCACTCTTCTTCCTGTCGCGCACGACTAAGGACACAACACAATCAACAAGTGTATAAACCTTTTCAGATCACAACAAATACACCTTAGCAGTGCGAATAAGATCTGTTAGTCAAGCTCTCAAATTTCCTCTCAAGAATCCTTCAAGTTGCTTCAAGATCTTCGCTTCTTGATTCTTGGAGCGTTTATGTAATCTGCAAATCTTTCTTAGATCAAAACTATCAGATATCAAAGTGTACAATTGATCAAAAGTCTCAAAATTACAAGCAATGCGTCAATTTATAGTTTTTATCATATCAGATGCAAAGTAATCGATTATGTTAGTAATGTAATTGGTTGCATAAAAACCACGTGTAACAGAATTACAACTAACACAGCTTTTAATTGAATGCACAATTAATGTAATCGATTTGCATTTATTGTTAGTCAAACATATTTAAAAATATGACCGTTAGCAGTTATGACTAAGCTGAAAACAATTTTCAAAAGATAACATACTTAATTGATTACATAAAATTTGTAATCGATTAAGCTAGCACTTAAACATATTTTTAAAACTTTTTTCCCATCAAAAACTCATCACAGCACATTTTAAAGTGATATATGCAAAGACACGGGTTTTAATCGATTTACCACTTAATGTAATTGATTCAAACTTGTTGTTTTGTCATAGTTCAAAATATAAGCTTTTGTGCTTGTGGTTTTCATCACACTAAAACATACAGTATGCATACAAGGATATAATCACATCATAATCACAGTACTATGCATAACCAACAGTATGTTAACATATGCATTGATCAACAATAAGCAATTTCATATTCACATATGTATTTCATCACATAGAGACACATTTTTGTTATGTCATGACAACATCTGTGTTGTTACAGTCAATTTGTTGTCATCATAAAAAACAAACACTCAAGGAAGTGGGTTCAACACTCACATTGCTCCCCTTATCAATAATAATATATTAATGAATTAATTAAATTAATTTAATTTTATTGTTTTCAATTATTTAATGTTTTATTTGTTTTATAGTTTTTTTAAATTTTGATAATTTTAAGATATTTTGTTACTTTTTTAATGAAATATTACTAATTTATAATTATTAAAATATTTTAATTAATTCAATTTTTTTGAATTAAAATTAATTGTTTGTAATTATTTAAAAAATATTGAAATTTTTTATAATTTTATAGAATTGAATGATTGATTAGTTTTATAGCTTTTTAAGTTTTTATAATTTGAAGATATTTTTTTAGCTTTCTTTTGTTTATAATTGTTTAATAATTATTTAAAATTTGTATATTTTTTTTTGAAATTTAAGTTTTTTGTTTGTAATAATATATTATTTAATTTTATAATGACATAATTATATGAATGAATTAGTTAATTTGATTTGAAAAAAACAAAAATTGTGACATCCCACAAGCATGATATATTATAGACGTCATCATCTTCCTATAATAGAACAGTTGGAGTAAGACTGACAATTCAGTTAAGGTTACAATCATCCAAAATATCACCAGAATTTGAAAACTTAAACATAAAGGACTACTATAGAGTATTTTCAAAGTAATACAACTAAATTAAGACCCTAGAAGTACTAAGCTGTAGCATCCCCATCCTCCAGCACTTGCTCCAGGGACACCTCCTCAACATCTGCTCACATCCAAGTGGATGATCATTGCAAAAGAAAAGCATACACAAGCAACACACAAACACAGAAGCAAGGGTGAGCTAGGTATAAAAATCATATTATACAATCACACACAACATGCAAATCAAAGCATATACATATTAGACTACACCATTAAGACTTGTTTCACTTTAAACTTGACTCGTCTGGACTAGAATGATTGTCGAGCTATGGTGGGTCATGCACTCGTGGTGGCCTTTACTGCTTTGCAAAGTCATTGCCATTGGGTTTCACCCTACCACACTCACGAGGTTAGTTTGTTATCACTCACCTTGGCCATACTGGAAGCACCCAAGACTAGGACCTCCTGCTACTACTCACGACATGATTTAATCCTCTCTACTTGAGAATGATTGACCATTGTAGTTTCAGGATAACCCTTAAGACTGAGCTACCATGCAAATCATTCTAAACACTAAGGGCACCACTATGAATCTTCTCCTTGAAGATCATGGAATTACGTCCAATAATATAGGGCACCACCATGTAACCTCCCATGGAGATCCATGGAATTACGTCCAATAACATAAGGCACCACCATGTAACCTCCTTTGAGATCCATGGAATTACGTCCATCAACCATACTTTTCACTTTCAACACAACAATACATCACACCTTCACATACTTTCAATTTAACCACATTACAACAATCATACTTTACACGAAAATCATCACACACACTTAATTTACCCAAAACTATAGCTAAAGAACTTGAACCAAACGCTAGGAGCTTTGGCCGAGCACTTAGAGCTTTGGCCGAACGCTATGAGCTTTGGCCAAGCACTTAGAGCTTTGACCGAACGCTATGAGCTTTGGCCGAGCACTATGAGCTTTAAGATCGAACGCTATGAGCTTTGGCCGAACACTTAGAGCTTTGGCTGAACACTTAGAACTTTGAGACCGAACGCTATGAGCTTTGGCCGAGCACTTAGAGCTTTGGCCGAACACTTAGAGCTTTGAGACCGAGTGCCAGTACAAGACCGAACACTCTTTAAGAGACCGAGTGCCAATACAAGACCGAACACTCTTTAAGAGACCGAGTGTTAGTACAAGATTGAACACTCTTTAAGAGACCGAACGGTCATGAACTGGTAAGACTCAAAAGAGACCAACCCAATTATGACCGAGAGCAGCACAAGACCGAACGGTCAACTACAGCGATATGCATATTCTGCAAAATTCTGCATAATTGCGAACAGAACCCAACATGACCATTTCTAACCATTTTTACTAACTTCTAACACCCTTAATTCTTGTTTTATACTTAATTAAACTTATCTAAATGATTCTAAACATTCCTACTACCATTCTAAAGTGATTAAAACTCAAATTCAACTCTAAAACACCAATTTTCCCAACTTAGGGATCCAAAACCCAATCCTACTGCTTTGCACCTATTTTGATCAATTTAGTGACTCAAACAAGTCACAATACACTTGCTAAGATTGCCCCAACAGCCCAATTACGCTTTAGGCTCCAAATGCCCAAAATCACTACCTCACTTCCCCTAATTTGCCCTAAAACACCATAATTTCACTTAACTTTCCATTTCATTCAAGCTATAACAGATTTATCACTCCAAGCACTTCCAACACGCCCAATTACAGCAGCTAGATTCAACCAATTCAGTTTACAGACCTCACGCTACAATTTCATACATCACACGCATCAACATGTATGACCCACTTACTTTAGAGCTTAAACAATCAAACCAAACAGCACACCCATTAAGGAATTTAACATACATACAAATACTGCAAGCGAATTGAAAACAATATCTAGCTCCCCTTACCTTAGGGTTTCAATGCTAAGCTCACAACTTGATTCAACAGTGCTTGACTCCGCAAGAACTCAACCAAACCCTACAAACCACTCAATGGGTGATAGAACAGCTCTTTAGAGCTAATTTTTTACAAGAAATTGAAGGAGAAGGTTTCTAATTACATGCCCTAGGTTCCCAAAATAGGAGGGAAAAGGGGAAACGACTTACCCGCTGAAGAACGAGAATCTAATCGGATGGTTGCGAAGCTCTCTGCGTCGCGGTCACTTGAGCACCACCTAATCAAACATGCAATGGCTGAATGTGAGGGAATGGTAGAGAGAAGGCAGAGAGAATGGGAAGCAACTTTCTAGGGAGAGAGAGAGTGGTTTTAGAAGAAGTGAGCAGAATTTGGTAAAGTTGCTAAGTTGTACGCTTTTCAGAATAAAAGAAAAGCTCTTCTCTTTATTTTAATCCTTTTCTTTAATATTTAATATATATATATATATATATATATATATATATATATATATATTCTAGGTCCTTACAAATTTTTTTTCAATTATTTAATATTAATAGTGTAATTTTATTTTATTTTAAGTTATTATGAGTTTTTAATAATATAATTGTATTTAATAATTGTATAATTAGTTGAATTGATTATGTTTTGTGTAATGTTGTTAATAAAAAAATTAGAGTATATATGCCTCGTACTCGAGGTACATCTTCACATTACAAAGAGAGTTCATCAGAGGGTGCAAGGACGAGACATACTAAAGCTCAGTGAATGTTTGTATGTATACCTTTTGTAAACTTGTTTTATTGTAGTTACATTATGATCATTTTTTTTAAGAGTCAACAAAATATTTGTAGGTGTTACTTGGGTTTTAGTCATATAAACAAGTATTGTTTGTTCAATAGGATTTAACCTACAAGCATAAGGATGCCCCACTAAAGTTTCTGCTAAATCGTGGTTGTGGTATCCACATATCACCTACAATACCCACCAATCGTCATTACGAGATAGCTTGCCCCTTAACTTGAAAGGACACTTACATTTTCGGGTGTCATATGTACTAGGTTGGACATCAGGTTTGTATTTTCTATATTTTTCACCTCTTTCACATTCTAGCAACACAAACGTCTTCTTCGAAGTTGATTAGTAGTTGTATCGGATCTATAGTCACCACAACAATACCTAGATCATATGTAATCCCTCTAACACATTCAATTAAGTTTTCACGAGACGAAAGTATTTCATTTGTTGTTAAATGATTCGTCAGGTCTCCCTTGGCAACTTCACTTATAAAAGACGAAAAATTTGATGGAATGCTAGAATTTATTTAAGAATTCATCCAATAAAGATATTTGTCCACTTAGACTATAATCACCTATAACAAAATAAAAAGTAATACAATAAATTCAACATTTATAATTAAATTATAAAATCATAAATTAATACAATAAATTATAAATTTATAAATAATGTAATAAAATTTTAAAAAAGCATCAAAATAATAATACTTAAAACTACCTAAAAATTATTTAAAATTTTCATATGAATTTTAAATACAAAACTTTTTAATAAATTAAAAAAAAGTTATAAAATTTATTTTATACAAAAATTTAACAAAATAAAAAACTAATACAATAAATTAAACATTTATAATTAAATTATAAATAAATATAAAGTGAAAATTACTACAATAAAAAATTAAACATTTATAAACTAATGCAATAAAAAATTATAAACTTAACATTATAAACTAATACAATAAAATTATAAATATAATAAACAATTATAAATAATACAATAACTATAAATATGCATTTTTTATATTATAAATATAATAAACAATTATAAACTAATACAATAAAATTAATTATTTATAAAATTATAAATTAATACAATGAAAAATACATTTATAAATAATATAATAAACTTAAAAAAATCTAAATAACTATAAATATGCATTGTTTATATTATAAAAAGTAAACATTTAAAATGCATTTTTTATATTATAAAAATTAAACATTTAAAATTGCATTTTTTATATTAACAAAATTAAATAATTATAACAAAACACTGATTTTAATAATTAACAATTTACTATTTACTATATATATATATATATATATATATATGTATATATATACTATTATAATTACTAAAAATAAATAAATATCTTAATATATATATATATATATATATATATATATATATAAATTTTTAGCCAAACTTCTTATTTAGAATATCGCCTCTCATCTACATTTATATGTCAAGAAATAACAACAAAAATTAATAAATTACTCATTTTAAAATAACATAATTTACATTGTAAATAAACAGATTCAATAATTCAAATATATATCTGTAAACAATCTTTAGAATTAAGTAAACAAACCTTTTAATATTAGTAAACCTTTTAACTATTGGATAATGAAAAAAATAAATAAATAAGCATGAATGAGAAAATAAGCATAGCACCCATCGGTTATGAAAACAAGTACAACCCGGATGCTTTCACGCATCAGATATGAAAATTCTAAAGAGAGTATTGGATTTCTATATTCGATTCTCTTTTGATTGGATATCCACATTTGATAAAGGAAAAATTATATCAAGATTTGATATTTTTTCTTTCGTATTTTTATATCTGATATATATATATTTTCATATTAATTTTTATTTTATCATAATTTTTTTATTAAACTTAATAAATTGATATAAATTATTTTTTAACAATAAAAGTTATTTAATTAAACATTTATAAATACATACAAAATTTTAAAAAAATTATAAACTAATACAATAATTAAAAAATTAATATAATTAAAATTTTAAATAAAACCTTTAAAAACATGAATGCATCCGAAAATCACATGTCGATCTCTGATGTTTTTTTAAGGTTCTCTCTTCCTCAAAAGTGAACATCGAGTGTGCTTTCTATCGTATATCTAAATTCGATAATGTAAATTCATAATGTTAAAAAAACACTCCAATGGTTAACCACCAACACAGCAACATCACCTTCAGCTGCCTCGAACCTCCACTCCAGCTGCCTCTAACCTTCATGCCTAAGTTGCCTTGAACACCTCCAAGTTCTCAAGCTGTCTCGAACAACCTCAACAAAATCTCTCCCAAAGCAACCAAGGAGGATGGGAAGAAATGAAATGGGTGCAGAACAATCAACGAAAAAGGTAAAATGGGTGCAGTTGTTCGAAACTATATATTCAGCTTTCAACACTTCATTCAATTCACGTACAAGCTTCATTCAATTCATGCACAAAATTCCTCAACAAAATAAAATTAATTTAGAACTATCTCATTAATTAGAAGAGTAGGGTGAAACACCTTTTTATACTTTTTTTGGTTCCAACCCATATAAGTTAGGATCAAAGTCCCTCAGAAAAAAAATCAATAGAACTTTTAAAAAGAAATGCTTTGAAAGAATTCTTATTTTAAGAAAATCTAAAAGAAAAATTTTAAGTTCTCAAAAATAAGATCTCTTGATAAGAATCTCTCTCATACAATTAAAGAAAAAATAAAAATCATTCATATTTCTTGACTAAACCAAAATCATAAATAATAAACAATACAAAGACAAACCAATACAAGATTTTCCAGGTCAAGACACTATATGCACAACACTCTACCAACCAAATAAAGCACTTCGTCGTCAATGAACAGATACTTGATTGATCCACTCGGTCACTTTCTATTAGTACTTGAGAATCCAAAAGCATTTCAATATGGATTCCAAAAATGAGAACACGTTACAATGTTTTCGAGTGACATTTTGGAACATTGTATGATTTGAAAGCACAGTAAGCGATAGAGATACAAAAAATTCCATTTTTATATTATGTGCAACAAGTTGATACACTTATGTTTAAGAATGGCAGTAAAATTCATAGGTATATGCAGATAAAATCTACTATCAATAATGAATACTAAGAGGTATTTATTACATGTGTAGTGGATATTTTATTAAAATAAATTTAGTTAAAATTAATTTATATTTTATCAAGTTAAATTTAATTAAAATTAAATTTATATTTATATTTAATTTAATTTATACAATATTTTATATTTATTTTTAATTTTATTTAAAAAATTTTAAAATTTTATAAAATATATTTTTTAAAATATTTACAAATATTTACTTGTATCAATATATTTTAAAATATCTCCAAATATTTTTTAAATAGATATTTGCACAGGTAGCAAACAAATATTTTGCAGGTTAGATAACAGATAAACATTATCCATGTCTAACTCGTTGTCATCCCTATTCACTAATTTTTTTCAAGGATGTGTAATCCTAAACAGTACATAAATCAAAATAGGTTTAATAATTTGGCAAGTCCATTTTTTGTGTATGTGGCTTGTTGATGGTTTTGTTTAATGACATGACATAGTTTATATGGTAATAAGGTTAATGTGATGTGTAATTTCAAATTTTTTAATTAAGAAATTGGGAAAATTTTAATTCAACCTAGCCTTTTGTTCGAATTGATATTTGCGAAAACAAATTGGGGAAAACTATGATGATGTTTCGAATTGGGGAAATTTTAATTCAACCACTGCCTCTGATACCACACCGTCGCGTCCCGCGGCTGGACAAGAAATATCGCCGACGACAAACGCCAATGTTGGAAGCGTTGTCACCCTTCACGGGTCTCCTCCTTTCGCACTCTCTCTTTGACAAATGGGACAGAAACGCCGCCACCGCGAGACATCGTCGCCGGTTATCGCCCCTCCACTGTTGCCAGTTGCGGTCAAAGCTTTACTAGAAGCAACTTAACTTCATCGTGCCTCTCAGTATTCCTGTTTTTGATTCTTTCCTTCTTTTTTATGGTTGGATTTCTGGATTCTTTGTGATTCTGCCAATGGTTCGAAAACATGGGAAAGAATGACTTAGGTATTCTGTTGGGTGATTATGCAAGTAGAGGTGGAAAGAGGTGTTGGAGGAATGAAGAGTAAGATGAAACTGAATCGAATGGGGGAGTCTAGAATATTTGCCTTCAGGCCGCAGTGACGAGATATGAGAGGTGAGGGAAATCCAATACTTAAGCTATGATGATCCGGTGTTTAGGAAGAAGGTAGTCTAAGCTTATGTTACGGTGTTGAGATAAAAATGAAGAAGAAAGGGACGAAGATGATGAGTGTTGGAGGTGAGGAACAATGGCTTTCTGTGATGCACGTGATGGAGGAAATGGTTTCGGAGAAGGTCTCTCTGTTGAGTGAGTAGAGAGTGAATAGAGGAGTTGAGACTAAGAAGAGTGTCTTTTTGAATGATGTTGGTGCCCCCTTTCCTTTTCTGCTCCTCCCCGTTTCATTCCAAATGTTTTTTTTTCAATGTAACTGTCTCCTCTGGTAAATTGAAGAACTTTTTTCTTTTTCGTTTCCTCTGCACTCTCTTTTCCCTTTCACAAGCTAAAGTCAGAGTCAGAGGGCACCTGCAAACACTCTGCAATCCAGCCACTGCTCCCATGGTCAGAGAAGACCTTTGCCTTTCTTGTAATCCAGCCAAAGGAAGGTAGAGCAAGTCCGCACATGCCTGAGCCAAGTACTCCCATCCAAAAAGGAGATAGCGTGGAAGCAAAGAAAAGAAAAAGAAAGCAGTTCGAGAGTTGACTTTTTAGATTTTTTTTTGTCTTATCCATTTTTAACATAAAAATTAAAGAAAAAGACGATAAAGAAAAGACTAAATCAAGGGTTAAATATGTTTTTAGTCCCTAAACTATTGGCCGTTTCTGGTTTTCGTCCCTCTTTCAAAGTAAGGTACAATTTGGTCCTCATTCTTTCCGAAAACGTTCGTTTTAGTCCTCAAAAACTAACACCGTTTAAAAATTTGGTCCTCATTTAGCAACAAAATGAGGACTAAAACCAAAATTGCGAGGACTAAAACGAACGTTTCGAAAAGAATGAGGACCAAATTGTACCTTACTTTGAAAGAGGGACGAAAACCAGAAACGGCCAGTAGTTTAGGGACTAAAAACATATTTAACCCCTAAATCAAATAAAGTGAAATAACTAAAAAAAAGTAAAATAAAGTAAAATAGAAACATAACTTGAAAATAAAAATGAAAGAAAATAGCATAAAATAAAATAAGACAAAAATAAAAATAAAATAAACCTATTAGAGCTAATCCGGACGAAATTGGGTGTTGACAGCTGCCCCTCTTTACTTAGATATTACTAGATAATATGAAAATTGATATTTTCGTATTATTGGAGTAAAAGCTAAGTAAAGAAAGAAACACTAATTTCGTCCGGATTTCAAAATGAACAAGGGACAACAGGGGATTTTAAACAAAAAATGAACATGGCTAAGAGAATTGAGGTGTGCAAACCTCATGGAGAGTGTCATAAACCTATGGATGAATAAGCAAAACAATCGCGTGGAGGGGGTAACAACTCTATGGACGAATGAATGAGGTGTAACAATCTCGTGGAGGGTGTAACAACCCTATGGATGAATGAGTTGTAAAAATCTCGTGAAGGGTGTAACAACCCTGTGGATAATGAATGAGGTGTAACAACCTCGTGGAGGGTGTAACAACCCCATGGATGAATGAATGAGGTGTAATAACCTCGCGGAGGGTGTAACAACCCTATGGATGAATGTAGTGAGCGTGATCATTGGGTTCGACCATTGCCAAGTAGAGGGCCGTTAGAAAAAACTAAAATCTGGACTTGACCATTGCCTTGCAGAGGGCCAATATCGCAGAACAACAACCTGGATTTGACCATTGCCTTGCAGAGGGCCAATATCGCAGAAGAAAACTTAAATTCGACCATTGCCAAGCAGAGGGCCATTAGAAAAACTAAAATCTGGACTTGACCATTGCCTTGCAGAGGGCCAATATCGTAGGAGAAAACTTAAATTCGACCATTGCCAAGCAGAGGGCCATTAGAAAAACTAAAATCTGGACTTGACCATTGCCTTGCAGAGGGCCAATATCATAGAACAACAACCTGGATTTGATCATTGCCTTGCAGAGGGCCAATATCGCAGGAGAAAACTTAAATTCGACCATTGCCAAGCAGAGGGCCATTAGAAAAACTAAAATCTAGACTTGACCATTGCCTTGCAGAGGGCCAATATCACAGAACAACAACCTGGATTTGACCATTGCCTTGCAGAGGGCCAATATCGCAGGAGAAAACTTAA
Organism: Vigna umbellata; assembly: GCF_029865625.1. Taxonomy (NCBI): domain Eukaryota; kingdom Viridiplantae; phylum Streptophyta; class Magnoliopsida; order Fabales; family Fabaceae; genus Vigna; species Vigna umbellata. Next base: position 9,676,681 of record NC_142172.1, on the reverse strand, counting down.
ATTCGACCAATGCCAAGCAGAGGGCCGTTAGAAAAACTAAAATCTGGACTTGACCATTCCCTTGCAGAGGGCCAATATCGCAGAACAACAACCTGGATTTGACCATTGCCTTGCAGAGGGCCAATATTGCAGGAGAAAACTTAAATTCGACCAATGCCAAGCAGAGGGCCGTTAGAAAAACTAAAATCTGGACTTGACCATTGCCTTGTAGAGGGCCAATATCGCAGAACAACAACTTGGATTTGACCATTGCCTTGCAGAGGGCTAATACAAAAAGAGAAAACTGGATTTAGGGTGCCAGGCGAAACTGGGCTTGGGGGCCAGTGTGAAAACTGGACTTGGGGGCCAGTGTGAAAACTGGGCTTTGGGGGCCTAGTGTGAAAACTGGGCTTTGGGGGTCAGTGTAGAAACTGGGCTTGGGGGCCAATATGGAAACTAGGCTTGAGGGCCAGTGTAGAAACTGGGCTTTGTGGGCCAGTGTGGAAACTAGGCTTGGGGGCCAATGTGGAAACTGGGCTTGGGGGCCAATGTGAAAATTGGGCTTTGTGGTCCAGTATGGAAACTAGGCTTTGGGGCCAGTGTTTAAACTGTGCTTTGGAGCCAGTGTGGAAACTGGGCTTTGAGGGCCAGTATGGAAACTGGGCTTTGGGGCCAGTGTTTAAACTGGGCTTGGGGGCCAGTGTAGAAACTGGGCTTTGTGGGCCAGTATGAAAACTGGGCTTTGGGGCCAGTGTTTAAACTGGGCTTGGGGGCGAGTGTAGAAACTGGGCTTGGGGGCCAGTGTGGAAACTGGGCTTGGGGGCCAATGTGAAAATTGGGCTTTGTGGGCCAGTGTGGAAACTGGGCTTTGGGGCCAGTGTAGAAACTGGGCTTTCAAATTTCGAGATTCTTAAAACTTGTAATTTTGTGAAATGTTTTGTAAATTCGATAGAAATATGATTTTTGAAAAGACATCAAGGCATTGAAACCTCTCATTACAAAGTATTAAAATCTTGATGCAGGATCAGGATCTCAAGACCCTTATGTGAGAGAAAAAGCTTGATCGACATGAAATAATATGGCTTGAAAGAGAAAATCTGAATGTTATTCTTTTTGTGTTTTTGAAGAAGGATTGGATAACCATTCATATGAATGAAGAGGGTTTCGATCAGAAAGATTTCTTTTTTGATGGATTGATGGCAACTGATGTTATGCACATATGAAAACATTTGCTTTGTTTTGTGTTTTTTTTTCGCTTGAGTCAATTGTCTTACTTGCAATCATCAAACTGGTCATTATTTTCAATGCTTCTAAAAGGGAGGAATGTCATACATCCGAGATCTAACTTTGAGATTATTACATTTTGACTTTTTCTTTCGAGACATCAATGCACATATGCTTGAAATTACTGGCAAGTGAAGAAATGAGAGCTGTTTAGAATGGTTTGGAAGAGATTGGGATAACCATGCGGGCATGTCACCTCCTACATTCCTCAAAGGAGATGTAATATGGAAATGTCAAGGGGAAACATGAGATACCCAAAAGTTGTCCCGGTTTGGTGTAATCAGTATGATGATGAATCCATGATAATTCGGGTGGAAAATTCAAGTAAGATCCGCAAAGCTGCCCCAGTCTTGAGATTATGGGCTGATGAATTTCAACGAAAAGACGCGTGATGAGATCCACCAAGTTGCCCCAGTTTTTTTTGTTTTCTTTTTTGGCATGGGGTTCTGTTTGGGAGAGGTAGTGGGCATGAAAGGATCGGCTAAAAGGATGGCACAAATTGGTTTGATTTTCTTTTGTATGCTTTTGACTAGTTGGCAGGGAGATCCCCTCTTCCTGAGACATTACCTATTTTTTATTTATTTTCAATTTTTTTTCATTTTCAACTTTTTTCTTTTCCTTTTTTGGACACATTAGAAGTCATTTCGTCTTATCGCAAAATTAAGCTTTATGAAAATTTGAGCAATCATTATTCAATCTGTGTGGACTTTATTAGGCTTATAATGTGGCTAGGGCTAGAAGGTATCGAAAGAAAGGGTTAAAGGCTCAAATGAAATGCTTGTCGGTTATTTTTTTGAAATAAGGGTTATCATCTGGCATTGGGTCAACAATTCGATCTTTTGAGCACTCTTCTTTTTTTCTTAAGCTTTGTTTTTCATTCACCTCGTTTATCACCACTTTGTGATTTTTTTTCTTTTATTTTGTTTTTGTTCTTTTTTTGTTTACCCTTTTGAAGGATTCTCTCGTTTGATCATTCAGTGCTTTTCGTCTGCTTCCCGAGTTGACTCATACTAATGATAACCCTTGCTTGGGAATAATTTTGAAAAAGAATTTATTTTTGGCTCAAACGGGGTAACAATGGTTATAGTTTTTGCTTTTTGAATAAAGAAAGAAGGCCACACATCATTTTGAACTCTGATTGCTTTATTTTCAAAAGATTAATTCTACGATTAGATGACCTCAACATGACTCATTTTTTTTCTTCTTTCTAGACTGCCCTTTCGGGTTTTCAATCTAGTGGACTTATTCTCCTTTTGAAAGTTCTTTTGTTTGTCTCAATGGATTCAAGGATCACCCAACTAGCACAAGCGAGGAAAATTTTGGTCCGGTCAATCCGCCCCAGTGTAAAGGTTTTTGTTACTGAGGACAATGATAATCTTTGTTGGGGAAAATCTTTTATTTTAGAGAAAGTGAAGGGTGAAGGCTTTCAAGCAACACGTGCACAAACATCTCAAAAGAAAACATCAAATTGTTATTTTTAAACATTTGTCCTCAGAAAAACTTGACATCCCAATTTTCTTTTTGATTATTCATCATTTTTCCTTTTTTCTATTTTTGGAAAACAAGAGTTTAATGATTCACAAGAAAGACAAGTGACTCAAGATTTCCTTCATTTTTTTTGTTTTTTTTTTTTAATTTTGTTTTCCTTTTTTTTCCGTAATACCCTTTCAGAACTCGATTTCCAGCACTACTTGGAGAAACCCTGTAGTGAATGTTCGCATTGCAAGTCATGGATGAAGATGTGATACCAATGAGCATACTTCTCCATAGCAAGACACTTCACAACATCGAATTCACTTGTACAATGACTTATGCTTTCTTATGTGATCTTAAAGCTCACTTCATTTCTTCATGGCATTTGTAGTGTCATTCTCAAGCCTTGCCCCAGTGTTGGGTTGACTTTCTTCACACTTTAATCATCTTGAATGAATCAAAGTTTGCCTTTGCACTTGAACCACCAGCACTTTTGGTGGAATGACCGATAGCCACTCCATGGTAATCACCTTTTGTGTATGATGTATCACGAGTCTTGAGGTATTGAGGCTTTAAAGGCTTCATGTAACAAGTAGAGACCAAGCCTTTTTATGCAGAAGACTTGGAAGAAATGTTGCATAAGTCATATGGATAGGAGTGAAACTTGTAGGCCTTTTCTCTTAATCAAACATTTTTCTACCTGACAGCTTGGTGGGGAGTTGAGTTTAGGTCGGGTCTCCAATTTCTTCTTAGAACTATTTCAGATGGAGGGTAGGCCAATGGCATCTAGCGGTGGGAAATGGTTAAACTCAACTTGCTATTCCCTTCTTAGGCTTAGACCCGAACTCGTTAACGTTTACCATCATGGTAGGATCGTGCGGGATTTTTCCTCACATTAATTTCAATTCTTTCTCCAAGTATCGTCAAGTCTGCAATGTTTGAGGAAACACTACTCACCATATGCTCATAGAAGGGTGATTGTAGAATTTTTAAGAACATGACAACCATCTCCTTGTCACTCATAGGATACCCTACTTGAGCAACAATCTCTTTCCACCTTTGGGCATACTCTTTGAACGATTTGAACTCTCTCACCACACTATGCAATTGCAATCTACCAAGTGCCACATCCCTGATAAATTTGTACTGCCTCAAGAAAGCATTCACCAGATCCTCCCAAGACCGGATGCACGACTGTTCAAGACGAGTTCCCAGTTTGGTGCCATGCCAACCAAACTATCTTGGAAAAAATGAAATATCAACTTTTCATCGCATGCAAAACAAATGTTTTCTTTCCATATGACATGAGATGAGTCTTAAGACAAGTGGTCTCTCCTTGTCATCTATACTTTGGGAGGTATCACCACATTTGGGACTAAGCATAGCCCTACAACATTTTAAGGCTTCCTCCAACTTCTATGACTCTTGCCCTTTTTCCAATATTTCAAATTTAAGCTTGTCAGCATCAACATCCACTGGTGCAACGACATGAGGAAAAGATTTCAACTCGGGTTGCTTTGTCATTGTCTTGCTTACTACACTAGGCTGAATCATTTCTGTAGGTTGCCCTAAGCTTGTTTCCTCCTTCACTGTATTACTTTAGGCCTTTTGAATGCAAAGTTGTTCCGAGTCCACTCCCAAGGGTGTAATGTAATTCTAGGGGAGACCATAAAGAGGGAAAGTTTGTGCTCCTGGAACTCTTTGTTGCGCTCGTGATGCGCGCGCATCTACAAGGCTTTGTAAGACATTCAGAATCTCTAGGATTCAGCTCATTTGTCCCTTCAGTTGTTAGATATTAACTTTCATTCCTTCTTGAACTTCTTCTTGGTTCTCCAAGATTTGATAACTGGTTCGAGTCCTTTAGGGTATCTTGGATGTTTAGTCGTATTTTTAAGTTTTTTTTTAGATGAAATAAATTAAGAAAAAGACAATGAAAAAGAAAAGAAAAAGAAGAGACAATGCAGTTCAAATACTCTAGTTGGAAATTATAAAGTTGTGAAAACATTGCCCCAGCATAGTTTGGAAATTAACACGAAATAGAGTCAATAGGGTGGCTCATCATTCAGAAGTTCCGAAAAAGTGAGTCATAGGAAGTCTTGGTCAACTGACTCGGGCCTCATCCATCAGATTCTTGCAACAATTGAGGAAATTTTCAATCCCCTTGGGCGGGTTAGAGATCGGCATTGCAGACTCAGCATCAGCTAATAACTTTAGAAGACCTTCAATGGCTTCATTGGTGAGGGAAGCTAGTTATGAGAGACTTCTCTTTCAATTCCCCCTTGCTCAACAATATGCTTCTTCATCTGAATTATCAATTCTTTATGTCTCCTTTTAAGCTTGATGTCAACATTCCTTATGCAATTTTGTCACTGCTGCTTTTATCCACTGCTCGTCATTTTGAAACTGTTTTTCACAATTTGGGTAGGCGAAATTAACGTGAATTACAACTTGATTGTCCTAACCCTTTCTACGTTCCATTTTCTAAGGGAAACTTTGATTAATGATCCATAATCTTGAGCCTCCCTCCGAACATTGCCCCAAGCGTCTCTAACCTGATGAAGCAATTCAACAAAGGTTCCTTCCTCTTAAGATCTGCGATATGGCCAGAGATGCAGGCGTGGGCGCCACTTAGGAGTTATCCTGATGCCCCCCCACAAATGCATTCATGACAACGTAGCCGACAAAATCCATGATATTAGAAAAGAGCATGACACCATAGAGGATAAGAGCTAGTACATTCGTAATTGTTTCCCACCTTTCCTCCTTAGTCGAACGATACAATTACCACTCCAGGTAACCTCGAGGAAGGCTCCTCGCTTTACCCTTAAGCATGAACTCTTTCTCTCTCTCCAACTTCACATGGTGTACTTTTATAATTCTCGCTAGCTGCAAGACATGGGTAAATTGCCCAAGGTATTTGTATGGAGCTTTGCCCTCGAGAAGTAATTCTAAGATTTGCTCAAATTCTTCTACCATAGGTACCAATTGGAAATCCCAGAAAGTGAAACATCTCAGTGGTGGTTCATAGTACTGGGCTAAAACAGTAATGGTCGATGTTTGAATTTCCACCCCCAACAGGCTTAACAAATTCTCATACTCCTTGTTGAATGCATCCTTTTGGGTTGTCTCCATTTTCTTCAGCAGTTCTCTCAGGCCATCCATATTACCCTCCCTTACTTCAATGGCTATCCTTTCCTTTAAAATGTTTGAACTTGAACCCCCTTGACTTCAGATCTCATGTTAATTTCCATTTTATCTCAAAGGCTTAGTCACAAATTTATAATTTCCTGACTAGAACCAGTGACAAGACCATAAAAATGCATGAGAAAAAGAAAGAAGGAAAAGAAAAAGGTGTATAAACACGATATAAAGATATGTACAAGGTGTTGGATTTTATTAAGCAAAAATGAGGGTTATAAGACTGCACACATCTCCCTTTGTGCCCTAATAAAGGTTGAACACTTAAAATCCAAGGTTAAGTATATGGAATCTCACAAGGATGGTTACCTGAACCTAAAGATCAACGGCCACTAGAGCTATGACCCCCTTCATAGTATCTCCACAACAGTCGAGTAATCAACTAGATGCGGATACACAAGTGAAGAGAACAAACTCTAGCTGGGGTTCTCACGATAGCCAAACAAGAAGTATGTCCCAAATGACATCGCTACACAACCCCTCTATTTCTAAGCTACGCTCAGACCTGGGTATAGGGCCCCACTCATGATGTGTATAATGTGTGTGTGAAGGGAGAATGCAATTGTACACCCCAAACCCTCACCTGCAAAACAACCAGAAGATTCCCAGGTAGATATAACATGTTTTCTACCCTAGGGTTCAATATCCAACAAGCAAATTTATTAACATGTGATTATTCAAATATCAAAGATAGATAAAGAAAAAGGGAAGAAAAACATAAAGAAAAACCACATTGAATTCGCGCATATAGTTAAATGGCTTGACTCTCTAAAAACATCCCCAGTGGAGTCGCCATCTGTCGCAACCGGAATCGCGATGGGACGACGATCCAAAAAAATGGAACGGGTTTTGAAAGGAGATTTGGAGTCGCCACCATAGTTTATTCTGGAAAACTACGGAAAAACCATAAAATAGTAAGACACGGTCCACGAAAACCATATTCTGGGTTCGGGAGTCGGTTACGCGTAGGGAAGGTGTTAGCACCCTACAACGCCTGCCCTAAGACAGTACCTCTAACTAAATGCACGAATATGATGTGGTTTTCAAAATGTTTAACTATCCCCTAAAATAAAAATTCTAAATAAACAAAATTATATTTTTTAGTTTTTTGGGCCCGACAAGGATTGACTTTGCTCCTACGTATTCTCATTCAAAATGAGAAATCAGGGTTACGTAGCTCTTTTGAAACTGTTTGAGAAGTTTGTTTGGAAATTGTTTGAAAATTTGTTTTGAAATGATTTTGGATTTTTGGGAAGTGAACCTGACAAGGGCTAACCTTGCTCCTACGTATCTCCACTTTTGATGGAGAATCAAGGATCACGTAGTTCTGGGATAAAGATTGTTTGTTTGCTTGAAAGTTTTGATGTTTTTAGTTTTTTGAAGATTTTATATTTTTTGGTATTTTTATAAAAGAAAGGAAAAAGGTTTTCAGCACAAGGACGATGCGAGCGATCACACATGTGCTTAGCCTTTAAAATATATTTTTGTAATTTTTATTTAAGAAAGAGAAAAGGTTTTTAGCACAAGGACGATGCGAGTGATCACACATGCGCTTAACCTTTTGTAACATATTTTTGTAATTTTTATAGTATAAAAATAGTATTTACAAAAATATTTAAAATAGATTATAAAAATAGTAATAATAGTTACGTAAGGATTTAATATAAAATAAGAATAGCATTTACTAAGTATTTGAAATGAAGCAATGATATTATTTACATATCTATTTATAAAATGACAATATTATTTACATAAGTATTTAAAATGAAATTATAAAATATAAAGTAAAAGTACTATTTACGTAAATACGTTTAAAGAGACCTAAAATTGAAACAAATAAAAATTATACTATAGCTATTAAAACGGTACTAAATAACTAAGGAACAGTAAGGCTATTTTTGTTATTTTAAAATCTATATAAAAAAACTAACAAATCGAAATTTTATTTATTTATTTACAAACGGAGATGCATCATATGTCTTAAAACCTCTTTTTTTAATTTTATAATTTTATCTTCTTTTTTCTTTTTATTTATCCTTTTTTATGATTTTTATTAGATATTTTCATTAGAAAAATAAGTGTGCGAAATGGAATACCGCAGACAAACAAGCCTAACAAAATAAAATACAAGGCAAAGGGGTGGGGTTATCTTAAAAGAGGTTCCATGCAGCAATAAAAAAAACTAATAATCAATAAAAATACAACAGCATAAAATAAAATTCAAACAACAATCAAAACAAAAAAAGACTCAGTAAGAGAAAAACCAGGGATGTGTGTGATCCAAGCCCACGAGGATAGGGGTGCAGCAATGAATTTGTAGGGTAATGCTGGTGAATGTTGGTGCCGAAGACCCACTTTTATTCCCAAATCAGAAAGTGCTCAGGATTTCCTTCTTCTTCCACGTAGAACCAAAGGAGGCTTAGAAGCTTCTTCATCGTCCACGGCAGCTCCATGGCTCCAGACTAGCGTCGTCGCACATCTCCTTGGCCGGTCAAAAGTCGCTGTCGGTGCTATCTTCTGCGCCGGAAACGTTGTCGCCGTTCGTGGCGCAAGCTACCGCTACCACCAAGTCAGAGTCGTCACTTCTTCGAACCAGCCACCGCGTCACCACCCTCTATCGGTCTCGGCGTCGACGGCGACCTCAGGCGCCACCAGAACTGCTGTCGACCGCGGCGCCACTGCCTTCTCTCTCGTCTCCCTTTAAAAACGGTAACCCAGGGAGGGGTTCGCCTCTACCAGCTTACGCACACGGGCCGCCGCCTCCATCCGTGGCAACCACTGCCTCCGATACCACACCGTCGCGTCCCACGGCTGGACAAGAAATATCGCCGACGACAAACGCCAATGTTGGAAGCGTTGTCACCCTTCACGGGTCTCCTCCTTTCGCACTCTCTCTTTCACGCATGGGACAGAAACGCCGCTACCGCGAGACATCGTCGCCGCTAATCGCCCCTCCACTGTTGCCAGTTGCGGTCAAAGCTTTACTAGAAGCAACTTAACTTCATCGTGCCTCTCAGTATTCCTGTTTTTGATTCTTTCCTTCTTTTTTATGGTTGGATTTCTGGATTCTTTGTGATTCTGCCAATGGTTCGAAAACATGGGAAAGAATGACTTAGGTATTCTGTTGGGTGATTATGCAAGTAGAGGTGGAAAGAGGTGTTGGAGGAATGAAGAGTAAGATGAAACTGAATCGAATGGGGGAGTCTAGAATATTTGCCTTCAGGCCGCAGTGACGAGATATGAGAGGTGAGGGAAATCCAATACTTAAGCTATGATGATCCGGTGTTTAGGAAGAAGGTAGTCTAAGCTTATGTTACGGTGTTGAGATAAAAATGAAGAAGAAAGGGACGAAGATGATGAGTGTTGGAGGTGAGGAACAATGGCTTTCTGTGATGCGCGTGATGGAGGAAATGGTTTCGGAGAAGGTCTCTCTGTTGAGTGAGTAGAGAGTGAATAGAGGAGTTGAGACTAAGAAGAGTGTCTTTTTGAATGATGTTGGTGCCCCCTTTCCTTTTCTGCTCCTCCCCGTTTCATTCCAAATGTTTTTTTTTAATGTAACTGTCTCCTCTGGTAAATTGAAGAACTTTTTTCTTTTTCGTTTCCTCTGCACTCTCTTTTCCCTTTCACAAGCTAAAGTCAGAGTCAGAGGGCACCTGCAAACACTCTGCAATCCAGCCACTACTCCCATGGTCAGAGAAGACCTTTGCCTTTCTTGTAATCCAGCCAAAGGAAGGTAGAGCAAGTCCGCACATGCCTGAGCCAAGTACTCCCATCCAAAAAGGAGATAGCGTGGAAGCAAAGAAAAGAAAAAGAAAGCAGTTCGAGAGTTGACTTTTTAGATTTTTTTTGTCTTATCCATTTTTAACATAAAAATTAAAGAAAAAGACGATAAAGAAAAGACTAAATCAAATAAAGTGAAATAACTAAAAAAAAGTAAAATAAAGTAAAATAGAAACATAACTTGAAAATAAAAATGAAAGAAAATAGCATAAAATAAAATAAGACAAAAATAAAAATAAAATAAACCTATTAGAGCTAATCCGGACGAAATTGGGTGTTGACATGTTTTAATACATTTTGTTTTGTCGTCATATGTTTACATAATAGGTGTAGATATATTTATATTGTGTTATGCGTGATGGGCGAGGATATTGAGATTGTTTTCCATCATGGAGGGAAATTCGTTCATGATGGTACCCTGAAGTATGAAGGGGAGACAACAACTTTGTCCTTTGACCCTGATATGTGGAGTTATTTTGTGGTTGTTAGTGTAGTCAAAGTTTTGGGAGATGTAGGTTTTAAAGATTTGTGGTACTTTGTAGGAGGGGGTTCAGTGTTAGAGGATAGGTTGGAGCCATTGATTAATGACATTGGTGCCATGCATCTGGTTAACTTAGCTAGGCTTAATGGTTAGGTTCATGTGTATGCTGCACATGTTGTTTTTTAGCCTCAACTGATACACATGCTTGAATATAATAATGGTGATGAAGGACAAGTGGGACCTGTGTTGCATGAGTGTGTAGGTAAAGTTGGTGTTCAATGTGAAGGTCATAGTGCAACACAAGAGAGAGGTGATTTGTGTTGGTGAATTGGAAGGTGACCCTCTAATACAGGAAAAAGGTCCATGAGGGTGAAGAAGAGATGATGGTGTTGAAGTTGAAGGTGATGGTGACGTACAACAAGAGGTGCATGAGGGTGAAGAAGGTGATGGTGTGTCAGAAAATCCAGTTCATTTTGATGGTGAAGTTGAAGGTGATGGTGACGTAGAGCAAGAGGTGATGAGTGTGAAGGAGCTATGGAGGAGGAAGTTCATGCTCATAGTTGGAGTTCATCTAGTGACCAGGGTAGTCTACATGGAAATAGTCGGTCCTTGGAGGGGTTAGTTGATGTTACTGTTGAATGTCATATACATGGTGATATAGATGCAGAATGGTCTAGTTCTAGTGACACTTCACGCAACAACTTTAATGATGATGAGAGAGGTTTGTCAGATGATGAGTGACAATCTGAGGAATTAGTTAGTGGAGCAGATAGCGATAAAGAGGTTAATGACAATAAGGGTTATGGGAGGTTTGCAATCTTTTGTATGCCAAAAAGTATGGTTATCTTTACATGGGAAGTTGGGACATATATTGCTGAAAAGCAAGATATTTTAGAAGTTATCAAAGGGTATGCCTTGGAAAATTGGAGGAATATTAAATTTGTAAAAAATGATAAAACAAGATTGAGGCTGAAGTGTGTGGGTGCAAAAGGAAAATGCCCTTGGACCATATAGTATGCTTATATGGAGGTTGTCAAAACATGGCAACTGAGAACTATTGTAGACAAGCATATCTGTAGCAGAGAGTTCAACCTGAGGTTACTTGATGCCAAGTAGTTGAGCAGAAATTAGAGAAAACAGTCATAGAAAATCTAAAAGTGAAGGGTGTAGATATTCATGAAAAAGTTCAAAGAAAGTGGAACATTGCTATATCTAGGTGTATGACTTATAGAGCCAAAACTATTGCTTCTGATCAGATTTATGGGTCCTTTAAGGAAAAATATAAAAAGGATATATGATTATGTCTATGAGTTGCTGACAAGAAATCCAGGATCAACAGTTAAGGTACATGTTGAGGATAATGAGGGTGACGTAATTTTCAAAGATTTTACTCTTGTCTTAAGGCATGCAAACACATTTTTGTGTCTTGTAGGCCAATAATTGGATTAGATGGAGCTTTCTTGAAAGGGAAGTAAGGTGGGGAGTTGTTAACGATTGTTGGACAAGATGTCAATGACCAAATGTTGCCTATTGCATATGTTGTGGTTGAAGTGGAAAACAAGTATTCATAGACATGGTTTCTTGAGCTATTGATTGATGACCTTGGTGGTCCAGAAGTATGTTCATCAATAACTTTTATGTCAAACCAACAAAAGGTAATAGTGATCTATAATTTGGTATTTTCGTACATGAATTCATTAATTATAAGTGTTGTTAACTGCTATTTATTGTTTTAAAACCACAGGGCCTACTTCCAACTATACAAGAATTACTTCTTGAAGTTGAGCAGATTATGTGCTAGGCACTTGTATGCAAACTTTAGGAAGAAATATCCTGGCAAAAACCTTAAGCGTCTAATCTGGAGGGCAACTATAGTCGCACACCCACAAACATGGGAGATGGAGATGAGAAACATTAAAGAGCTAAATAAAGAGGCATTCAAGCATTTGATAGTCATTCCTCCAAGGTTTATCTTCATAACCTAACTCCATATTTTGTATTTCTTTATTGTTACCATTTGTTTACATCATATGTTGTAGATATTGGTCAAGGTCCAGATTCACTGCAACAACTAATGTGACACCTTGGTGAACAACATGAGTGAGACATTCAACAGTATTTTGGTTCATACCAGGAGTAAACCAATCATTACCATGTTGGAGGACAACCGGGTTTACATCATGCAAAGATGGCCAAGAAACAGGTCTAACATACAGTCCTTTGTATAATCAATTTGTTCTAAGATCCAGACCAGATTTCGAAAGGAATCACAATTAACCAAACACTAGATTCCTATGTAAACCCCATTTATTACTTCTGAATTGTGTTAAATTATTTACTTGGTTCTTAAATATTATTGTTGTACTTTTTTGACAATTGGTCAGCCAATAAATTGTTTGAAGTGAGACATGTATCCGATAGTGGAGACAAGTTTGTCCTCAAGATAGACGAGTTGTCATGCACATGTAGGAGATGAAGCATCACTGAAATTTCATGTTGTCACTCCTGGCGGCCATGAAGTTTTTGAATATGGATGAAGAGTGGTTCATTTCATCTTGCTTTATGAAGTCCACCTATGAAGAAATAAACACATTAATTATATACTCCATCAACGGCAACAACATGTGGGAGATAACACCATATTTGGATGTGATGCCTCCTAGGAAAAGAATATTGTCAAGAAGACCTAAAAAGAAAAGAAGACTGGAACAATTGGAGATCAGAAAGGATGATTCTCGACTCAACGAAGGTGGTTTGTGCAAAAGATGTGGCCTATGTAGGGACCTTGGGCACAACAGAAGTCGTTGCCCCAAAGCAACCTAATAAGCTACCCAAGAAGTCACCTAAGAAGTTACTCCATCATTACAACCACTCATCCCATCATCACAATTTTCTAAAGTATCTCATCACCATGAACCTGAACCGTAGAAGGTTGTAGGAATGATTATACCAACTTTTAGGATGTTATTATGTAATACTTAAATTTGACAAAACAATGTTTATGTTTTTAAGATGTACATTTGGTTATTTATGTGTTGTTTCAATGTTTCAATGTGTTGTTTGAAAATAATGGTCTTTCAGTGTGTTGTTTCAATTTGACAAAACAATGTTGTCATGTAATGGTTATTGTGTAATAATTAAATAGATATTATTGTTATATCATATATTTTTATTAAATGACATATTCTTATATGAGAAAGTAGTGTCACTGGTCGTAGTAGTATTAGCAACCAATGTCAGTGAAGATGACAAATACACAACCAAGGTTTCTGACTTTGGATCCTCTTCATTGCTTGTTGAGGATTTTGTCAATGAGGGAATTATTGTGCAGGCGAAGGAAGTTTTTGTTATTGCTCAATGATAGTACTTTGTCAACTCTTGCAACTACCTCAGTTTAAAAAATGAAAACATTGTATTGTAGTGTTTGTAAGTGAAATAAATAATCTTTCCTCAATGACCCTTTAAAAGGAAAATTCTGACTTTTTTGCATGAACCAGGTTTTACTTCTTTTGTCAAACATGTTTATTGATTATTACCATATTTAGTGCAATTCCTCACCCCACTTTAATATGCTCGTTTAGTAGCATTAGTTTACCATAACATGGTTGGTTTACCTAAACAATTTATAATCTTGTTTCAATTAGTGACTATGTCCCATGTTTCCCAACAAATACGTTGTCTGAACATATATTAAATACAACAAAGGTTCATTCATTCATAAAAACTCATTTTAACATAAATCTAATGCATCCTAATACAATGAAAATCAATGCTACATTATGGATTTCTCATATATATTGAAATTATAAATATATTAAGCACACAAATCAAACAAACTACCTCTATCAACACCTTTATCCATTTTTTCACATCCTTAAGTGATTTCTACAAATCAGTCATCATTTTTGTGCCACCTCTCATTTCTTCTCTGTTCGACAAATACTTGTTTTTCACTTCAGATTCATATCTTTTTCCTCAATACCATGATCACAACACCATTTGAAGAAATTGCAACCACCTACATTTTCAATCTGTAAAAGAAATACACCAATTGCTTCTCTATGTTCTTAACCGTTCAAGGGGTTAAACATCATCAATCCTCCACCAGCATGAAAAACCACATGAACCCTAATTCCATGGACTCATAAGAGTTTTTTTCAATTTCTTTTTGCAAATGTCAATTCAATGAAAGGACTTGGTTAAATTAAAATTTCCCCAATTTCTTAATTAAAATATTTGAAATTATTTGTATCAAAATTTCGAAAAATAAGATCTAATTAAGAAAAAAAATGATTAAACCATCAAAATAATACCGCATTCCATGTACAATGTCGATGACAGCAGGGCAATGCATAAACCAAAAGGTATAAGTACAGTAAAATGCTTTTGTTGATGGCTATGGTAGACATCAATCTTAATGTACCTTACAACACGTTACTTGCTCAATCGTCAATCTGACCTCTAGAGGTAAACATTAAAAAAAGTACAAAAAATTGAGTTAATTCGGCTACAAGATCATCGTTATTTTACAAAACGCATTCATGTACTTTCCAACGACAAAAATACTTTATTTTTAGTTTCTGAAATTCACCTGCACTTAAAAAATTAAGGTTTAGGAAAATAACACAATGTATCGATGCCATGAATCACAAGTACAAGATCCAAACTACATAGCATAAAGGTATAAAAAAGATAAAACAAATGACTTCAATTCTTTAAAAAACTACAAAATTTTGAATATGTCCTTGACCAAAAACATTGAATACAAGAAAAACAAGGCATTTGCTAATAATATAAAGTACTGCTCCATGTATTTTCAAGCCACAGGGACCTCGATATCATTGGCCAGAACTGGAGCAGGCCGGATGTATTCCTCTTCCTCTTTTGGAGTATGGATTGTGACAATATCAGGGAGAGGAGTTACAGGACCCTGCTTCCCTTTAGGATCCCAATCAAGCATAATCTTCACCTTAATGCCAAGAACACCCTATGGAGACACCAAGGCATAAAAATAGTATTATGACAAAAGTAAAACAGTGAATCAATAACCAAAGAGAAACTTTATAAACAATCCATTAAAGATTGAAATAAATAACCTGTCTGAGGAGCACGTGTCTCACTGCAGAGTCAATGTAATCCTTGACAGGTTGCCCAGAAGAAATCATGTAGCCATCCTTAAACTTCATGGATTTTGCCCTCTGGGCTCTCAATTTACCACTCACAATCACCTGCTCAAATCAAACAAGCAAACCATCAGACAAAGCAACAAACCACAATAGTAATACCTCATATAAAAGCATTTGGAAAACAAACCTCACATCCCTTGGCACCACTCTCCATGACAAACCTCAAAACACCATAGCAAGCCCTGAAATAAACACAATCGAATAACATTACCACAAATCCAATGTAAAATTGCAGGTGCCCACTGAAGTAAAAATAACATTCCGAGATTAGAAAATAAACAAATTTGCAAACTAATCAAAAATTATGTTTCTTACAGAAACAAAGTAGGTCTAAAGGGTAACATTTTGCTTGTCGAAATAAAATTGACATTTATCAATCAAGTTATGAAGTACACAACTGCAATTACAACAAGAACATCAAGGATCCTGGAATCACCACAATTGGAATTACAGCAGAACAATCTTCGTCAACAATAATTCTCAATATCAAGGATCACAATAAATCTACAATTTTGTACTACTGGAAAAAGGTTTCATAAGGAAGAGAGGTCCACCTATAAATGGAAAGACAGAATCCCGGTGGCGAGGGTGAATACTTCCCCAATGTCATAATTGTACGAAATATAGAGGATCACGATATAGAGGATCACAATGTATATGTAAATGTGACTATTTGTATTTGTGACTATTAGTACCTGCGTACAGCAAGTCCCCCGAGGAGCTTGTAGCGAAGAGACTCAGCCTGAGCTATGGCGCAAAGTCCCCTGTTGTTGACTTTCTCAGCGTAGAGTTCAACGCTGTTCTCTGGAAACTTGAATCTCTTCTGAACCACCGAGGTAAGTTCCCTGATTCTCCTTCCCTTCTCACCTACACATATACAAAGAGAAAACCCTTCAATACTCAATTCCAACAAAAAGTAATAGAAGGTTCCAGAACTATACGGAGGCACACTCACCGAGTACGGCTTGGGTTCTTGTAGCTCTGATGATGATTTCAGTGCGCATCGGCGTAACCCTCACTTCCACACCAGAGTAACCATCCTCCGCCAGCTCTCGTGTCAAAACCTCATTTAGTTCCGCGAAAAACACTCCATCAGCCACGAACTGCAACGCACGCAAATGTTTTAGTGATAGATTATTGATTTTATTATGGGCAAATGTTTAGTTGCTGATGATGGTATCGGCAATTGAAATTGGTGACAGTTGAGAAATGAGAAACTCACCTTTCTCTTCTTGCTCATTTGGGTCGCCATTGTCAAGAATCGAAGTGATGCAGAAACCAAGGGGCAGCTACGGCTGGGGTGTGACAATAAACCCTAATTTCTGGGTAGAGAGTGGAATATATAGGTAGAGGGGATACTTGAAACCCTAATACGTGCAAAAAGAAATACAGGTTGAACTGAAAATAATTGTAAAATTAAAAAAAAAATTGACAGTTGTCTTTCTGTTGTTGAAAGAGAATATGAATAAAAAATTATAAAAATAAAAAAATAGGTGAAAAATAGAAAAATATTTTTATATTAAGATATTTATGCTTCAGATCATGGAATTAATTTAAATTCAAACTAAGAGATAAAATTACTATTTTCATTTTCTAAATTAAAATTTAACGATGAAAGACAAATATTTATTTATAAGTTTAATGCTGTATTTTTATTAAAATTTGCAATTTGGCAAAATTTTGTGAAGATCCCATGATCCAAGTATTTTGATATGATGTAAATTTTTATTTATAGTTAATGTTTTTATTTAATTTGGACTACTAATTTATTCTATTTTTTAAAATGTTATTTCATTTATGTACTTCTTTTTCCTTATGAATGTATGGATTTAGAATATTCTAATTTTTTTTAAAATATTACATGGAGTATTATAATGTTTATGGAATGTGTGAGCTGTATTTCAAAGATAAATCTTGAATTTTCGTATATCTTATTTTTACTATTTTGGATTTTTAAGAATAACTTCAAGCGAATGATTTCTCTCCGTCTTAATCTTCTTTTTAGTTAACTCTCATCTTTTAACTAAATCCTTCATAGATTAAACACATTTTCAATATCATTTATTCGTTAAGTATATATCTTCAATTGTATATTTTCAAGATGTAAATGCATAATTAACCTTTGATAATTCATTAGAGTTCGATACTTCAAGTCTTTAAAGTTTTGGAATAACCAACCATAATTTTTCATCACTTTCAAAGTCAAATTTCTCAAGGCTATAGTTTTAGAATGAAACCTATGTTGTTTTTGAAGAATTGATTTGATGTCTTTAACCTCCTTGAATATGTTTTGGTGAATATCATATGCTTAAATTTATTGGGCATCTTGACAACAAAGGGTTCATATTCTCAGTGTGTGACGAGGATCACAACTTTGATGTATTTAACAAGATGCTGTACAAAAAGTCACAACTAGAGTATGACTTAAACTCAAAGATATGAAGATTCTTTAAGGCTTCAAATTTGGTACCCTTGGGTAGGATGGTTCACAATATCATATTCAATATAATGTTGTCACTCATTAAGTTCGAAGACCATGTGATAAAAAAGAATAATTAGTTAATCCTCTTTTACCTTTTTCAGCAAACAAAGGTGAAACCACTAGACCTTTTTGCTCTACCATTCTTTGAGATTGATTCATTAGTAAATTAGTTTAAAGATTAAAAGCTTTATGAATATGCCTTTAAGTTGCAAATGATGACCAAGATGCTTCATTAATAAGGTGTCAAATGCACCTGCTTTTTGAAGCAATACAAATCTCATTTAGATGACAAGCTTTTTGACTATGGTCTGTCCAATACTACATCACAACTAAAAATTCTTATGTGTTGGCTACTTATAATCCCCAATCATGACTATTATTCAAGTTTTACAAAGGAAAAAAGGTGACCAACGTAAATGTCGATAAGTCATCCTTACTCTTTTAAGATCCTCATATATATATATATATATATATATATATATATATATATATATATATATATATATATATATATATATATATATATATATATATATATATATAACCAACTTGAAAGTAAATCAAGTACCTTAGGCAAAAAAGTTCTAGAAACCTTAACTTCATACAAATTGCATTTGCTCACCAAATTCAAGTTCACTAGTGCTCACACCAATGGACTTCTACCATAAGAAAAACCTCACTTTTATGCTTCAAGCATTCCTTTATCATATTTCATTGTAGTTGTTGAAATTTGCTTCAATCTCTATTCAATAAAGGTTAACACTAAGCAACATCTTTACTTCTATATTGTTGCATTTTAGACTTCTTTCACTATGGTGTTTCCTACATTTGTTTTTAGTGTTATTCCCTAAGTCATGTATATCTTCAAATGCTTTGTGAATATACATCTTAAGCAAAATTTGGATGTCTCTAATGCCCTTCTCTATTATTTTATTTTCAACCATGATCAAACCTTGCAAAAAATTAAAAAAATGGAACGAAATGACTACATTGAGGATTAAGAAGATTTATTTGAGTTGTAAATGATGACAAGGATGCTTAATCAAAGTGTCATATGAACTTGGTCTTTGGATCAATCTTGTTTGTCAAATTCATTACCTTTGACTATGTTTAACATTGCATCACACCTAAAATGTCTCATGTGTTGGTTGTTGATGAGTCATCCATGCTTCTTAAAACAAGAAAAAAAAACACAATAAGGGAAGGTTGAATTGTATTATGATATTTTAAAAAACATTTCATAAATTTTCATCTTGAAAAACATGGACAAATGAAGTTTAATGTTGTTTTCTCTTAAGATATATGTTTGACAAAGCTCATTTGTAACTTCAACAACAAACACATGAATAAAACTTCATTTTAAGTAAAACATTATTATAAATGTGTCCTTCATTTTTTCTCTAAATGTCATGTGACCTATTAACTTCTTCATGTTTATGAATATAAACTTTTTTCTCGTCATGTTTTCTCAGCACCCACTCTTTAGGTACCATGATAAGAGTCTCTTTTTTATGACTATGTACATTTACAATAATAAATTTTAATTTTAGGCACCTAGACTTAGGTCTTCTTCTATTAGTTTTGTAAGGCTTAAACATACCTCATCTTTTAAGAATAAGTTAAACTTAAATTAGTATTTTAATTTATATATTTGACATTCTCATTCAATTGTTTTCCCATATTTATTTTTTACTCAATTCAGTCTTTATTTAAAAAAAAAAAGCTCAATGTAGTCTTTATATTAAATCGACATTAACATCGTTTGAAAGATATTATGTCAAAATATAAATTATCTTCTATCTCCATAACCTCTTTATTTACTTTTATTTTGTTTCTACTCTCCACCTCCCACCACCTTTCATCACCCTTTTCATTTCTCCCTTTTTCTTTCCACCATCACCTTCCACAACCATTTTCCTCTTTATTCCTCTGTTTTTCATCACCTATTTCCTTTTCTCCATATTTTCTCTACCATTAACCTTCCACCATCCCTTTTCACTTTCTTCATCTTTTCTCCACCACCTTTTTTTTCATTTCTTCCTTTTTTAGGATTTTTTATTTATGGATTGTTGTTTAAACGTGGGTTAAAGTTGGATATATTAGTTGGTATTGCACTGATTATTACCTAAATTTGGAAGAATGACGTGGTTGGAGGTGAAAAAAATGTGAAGGAAAATGAAGGAAGGTGTAGGATAAAAAGAAGTGAAACACATATTTATTGTATATTTTTGTTTTAATTTCACTTTTAAAATTATTAAGCCAAATACAATTAATTAGTATGTGTTAACATTAATGTTAACAAAAAAATAAAATTACAAATAATTAACAATTAAGGAATTAAATTAAAAAATAAAAAGAAAAAAATGAGAATTTTGCAAACTACAGGAAGACAAATCACCTTGAAGACTTTTATTTAAATTTTTTTTATAAAGAAGAAAAAGCTCGTTTTCGTAAACTTTTAAATAATCACTAACTTTTAGATAAATACTTTTGAGTGGAAAAATGATAAAAAAATATAAAAAACTATCTTATTAAATTTTTAATTTTTTTAATTTATAAATAAATTAAATTTAGTTTATCAGAAAAATTCTTTTTATATATATTTTTATTTTAATAAATCTATAGTTTATCCCTATTTGAAGTTAAGGTAACGACTTCGAAGATGATCAACTTTAATAGTGTGACAAATAATATGTACAAGATGTGGAAACAAATTCACCGATGTATCGCTAACCAATAATTACTAACCTTTACAACTTCATGCAGACAAGTTGCAACCTATAATCCTAATTAAGGATGAGTATTTGAAATTAGTTCACCCTAGTGAGATCGCAATATTTTGTCTCGTGTATTGTAACACGTGTGTCGCCTAAAATATAAGAGATATATTTGACTCACCTTTTTTGGCTGATAATCGAAAGTCTATTACATGAAATAACAATTAAAATTTTTGGGAACTACTTTAATTTAAATAATCATATTAAATATTTTAAGATATTTTATCAATATTTTATACATGAAGTATTTAATCTATAAAATAATAATATTTTTATGATGATAATTTTAAAATTTTTATTTTAACAATATTTAATACAAATTATTTTAATTTGGATGTAGATAATAACAATGTATTTATCATATTTTTTAATAACTTTTGTATGTTTTATAATACAGATATCAGACATCTTATGTTATTATTTTCACATATAGATGATCTGAAACAGCACATATAATCTTAAAAATATAGTTTTGTCGCGTTTTTCTATTTACACTTCTTCTTAACTTCTTCACCCCCTTCTCAAAAAACTGTGTAAAGTTACTTAATTTATATTTTTTTTCTTCAAATATTCATTATATTTACGTTCACACCTTTCCCCTCGTTTCCTTTTGTCATTTTCCTCCCCTCATCAATCCCTTTTTGTTGCTCTTATTCCACAACCATACAAACACAATTCCAACTCTTTATTACTGAAAAATACTATTCCAACTTTATCTCTATTCCTTACACATAAGTTATATCAGCCCATCAATCCATCTCTACATTTTTTTTTTGGAAAATAAATATAACTTAATCGTCTCAGCAGGATAATTATATAAAATAATTTCGAGTACAATTAAGAAAATACAGGAGTGTCTCATAAGTTACATTTCGAGTATATTTTTCTTTCTAAATTATTTGTAAAAGGCATTTTTTGGAATAACAAAATATACTTCAATTACACATAAAATCTAGAATTTAATACAAATAATTTAGAAAGAAAATTAAATTTAGTAGAATAGAAGTGAAATGAAACTGTGGTAAAATTTACGTATCTATAATATAAAAAATTGAAATCTGTTAAAAAAGATGGAGAATTATTAAAGAATATAATTTAAGATATTAAAAGAATTTAGAGGTGTAGGGTTTAGTAAATTTTGAAATTTAATAAAAAAAATTGAAACAAGCGAAATGGAAGTGTTTGTCAAATATGGGCTTGGGCTGATTGCAAAACAGGCCCAATGATTCGGATAGGATTTTTACAAAACCCTAATTTGCCTCCATCGGCACTACCTCAGTTCTTGCCTCTCCTCTCTCTCTGTCTGCATCTGTGTGTGTAGCTTTGTGTGGTTGATTGAGAGAAGCAGTTGAATTAGCAGAATGGGGCGTGTTAGGACGAAGACAGTGAAGAAGTCGTCAAGGCAAGTGATAGAGAGGTATTACTCTCGCATGACGCTGGACTTCCACACCAACAAGAAGGTTCTGGAAGAGGTCGCCATCATTCCCTCAAAGAGGCTCCGTAACAAAATCGCCGGCTTTTCCACCCACCTTATGAAGCGCATCCAGAAGGGACCAGTGCGCGGTATCTCCCTCAAGCTGCAGGAGGAGGAGCGCGAGCGCCGCATGGACTTCGTCCCTGAAGTCTCTGCCATCCGGACCGACCAGATCGAGGTCGACAAGGAGACCATCGACATGCTCGCCGCCCTCGGAATGTCCGATGTTCCCGGCGTCGTCAAGGTCGATCCGGTTGCCGTACAAGCACCGCCCGCATTCGGTCGCGGCGCAGGCGGACGGAGGTATTAGCCAACCCCGCCTTGTTTTCGGTTTTGGTCATGTTGTTAAATAGAGGACTAATTGTTATGTTTTTGTGATTTGGATTATTATATATCTTATTAGGGTTTACATTTCTGTGGCTGAGTTTTGGATTGTCGGATTTGTTTAATCTGTTAATGGGATTTATTTGGTGTTGCTTATGATTTATACGTTTAAAATTCTATTCTTGTTTGAAGTGGTGTGCTAATTACATAGTTTGATTACTGCGTTAAAACGATGATAGAATCTGTCATGTCAGTTAATTGCTTTTTCGAGCTTATGAGTTGGTTTTAGGCGGATTTGGATTCTCTTCTGATAGTCACCTGAATGTTATAAAAGTGTTTTAACTGTCTCCAAAATTCATTTCTTGCTTTTCAATAGAGAATTGCTAGGTGTTTCTGTAGCGTCCTGATTACTGTGAGAATGTCACTAGTATTTCCCTTCTAATTAAATATAATGGCTTTATTGAGCTGCTGCAAGAAACCAATAGGGGATGCAACCACAGCTTCTGATTAGAAGTATTCTAACTTGAAACTAAAATTGTTGGGGAATGAGTGATAATTCTACACATTATTTTACCTGGAGCGAAAATTGTCAGAC
Source organism: Vigna umbellata (assembly GCF_029865625.1). Taxonomy (NCBI): domain Eukaryota; kingdom Viridiplantae; phylum Streptophyta; class Magnoliopsida; order Fabales; family Fabaceae; genus Vigna; species Vigna umbellata. The sequence goes on along the minus strand of NC_142172.1, from coordinate 9,653,648 downwards.
TTCGTATTGTCTTCATTTGCCTCATTCGAAGTCTTCCATTTGCCTGCTCTCTTTTAAATTACATCTTCTATTTGCCGATAGATTCAGGCATCTGACCTGCAGGGAACAACTTTTCTCTGCAATCAATATTCTGGGTGCAAAATGTAATGTTGATGATTTCTGTTTTTGCTAATGATCTCTGCAATAGACCCCTAGTGATTTGAAAGTTTTCATAATTATTCATATAGATGGACAATCAAATATGATGCTTTTTTTTTACTGAATAAATTTAATAAGAAGAAAATGGTTGTGTTGCTATCAAGATAGATTTAGATAACACGACAATCGTTGCTCGGTAATATTGGTTTTGCATTAAATTCATGGGCATTTTCAACCTCAATATGAAAGTGCAAGGGAGATTGATTTTCTGTCTTCCTATTTATTAGTTTTATAGCTTGAGATACTTTGCTCGTTTGATCAACTTGGCTGTTAAAAATAGTTGTTCTCCCATAATCTAAATCTTGAAGATCCAATATTTCTCATGATTTTTGTTGTCTTCATTTCGTATTGGGTGAGGTGTAGGTTTTCTTATTTGAGATATGTACTTACGTTCCCTTGATGCTTGGATAAATTTGGTTAAGGAATTTTTTTCCTCTTTGAGATGATTTTTCTTAATTTTGTTTCATTATTTTAAATATTTTAATTTGACTTCACTTCTTTAAAAGGTTAATGTAGGTTTTCTTTTTTTGTTAAATTGATTACAACGATGTTTCGTTGACAAAATACACTAATTTGGTTTTAAAAAATGGACGTGAGACAAAATTAAGCTATAAATTCATCAATAAATTAGAGTTGATTTTCATACTTATTTTAATCTTAGAGTTCCAATTAGCTTATCCTAAATCGTTGGTTTAAGGTTAAATTTGTGTTCTTATAATATCATATAGATTTACTTAGCAATATTTTGTCCTTCCATCTTACCACATGATTTTTTAAGCAATAATTGCATTTCCAAACTGACGTATTTGCTAATTCAATGCCATATGTTCTGACTGCAAGTTTTTTAAACGATGTTTCTTAACTTGGCCTTTGCACATGACCTAAATGATGGAGATAGAGATAAAATCTCAGAATTATTTTTGGAATAACTTTGCTTCTCTGTTTCTAAAAATGTGATAAAATTTAGAAGAAACAAACATTTATTTATAAATTAGAGTAACTGTATTAAAAACATTTAAATCTGTCAAGAACTGTAGTTTATGAACCTCTTAATAGTGTTGAAAGGTATAATAGGTTAACGGAGATGTTATCAATATTTTTTTAAAGGATATATCGATAGTTGAAAATAAAATTATATATATATATATATATATATATATATATATATATATATATATATATATATAATCTCATGATTTTAAGGAAAAGTTCGAATTTTGATGTAACATTCTTAATATAAGAAAAACAACTTTTAATATTAATCTGAATTTTAGTCAAGGCAGAATATACTCAAAGTAAACGTTCATAATTGAATCTAGAATAATTATTTCAGTGATTTTATTAGTAATTTACTTCTTTATAGTATATTTTCTAGAAAACAAAATGCTTTTCTAGAAAACATTGATAAGATTAGAATGCACTTGCATTAAAATTTTAAATAACAACATTCAAGAAAATATATAGAATTGTTTCCAAAAATTATATTCCCATAGCATATGAAGGTGTAATTACCCTATTTCAAAATCTTGTGTACAATTATTGAGAAAAGTTGATTGAATTTTGAAATTTAGTATACTTTTCTTAAAACTGCTGCTGCACAACGAATTTTGAAATAAGGTAATTAAACTCTAAAGTTCGTGATTGGATTTCATAATTTGGTCCATATCAATGCTCTTGATGTCATGATCTCATTATTTTGCCCGAATTAGATAATCTGATTATCTTTTTCTTGAATTTGGTAAGTCAAATTGGATTTTATAATCCGGTACCCGACACAGATTCTGCAATTCGAAAATTAATATGCACTGACGTAAGATTATGCAATTATGCAGACAAAGAATTATGTTAATTTGTGTTGGTCGTAGGTGGTTATAATTTTCGTTTGAGGCTTTAGGTACTTAGATGAAGTAAATCAAAACTTAATGAAGAAAGATTCCTCATCTTGAAATGACTAATGGTGATTATATTAAGAATTTTACAACTAATGAACTATTGACGAGTTACTTAAGTGGGTGTGATGTATTGTTTTTCATCTAGGATTTGTTCTTATTATTGTGACATCCGATACAACTTGAAAGGAATACATACATGTTGTTATCGTGTGAAAGTGGAAGAAAGTATAAAAAATATAAATATGACCTTCAATTTAGTATAACTAATACAAGAAAATGTGAATGCCTTTTTAAATTTAGAGATAAACAAGTTGATAATGAAGAGAGTTGAGTATTGAAAGTAATATGAGATGTCGTAATCATGATTTATCTAAAATCTTAGTTGGTCACCCTTTATCCTGGTAGATTAAAACCACAAACAATCTTGATACAACTCTCTCAACCATTTTCAGAAGTTGGAGTTGCAGGGAGAAAGTTATAGGGTGCCGGAAGAAACTCCCTTATTCTAGTGATATCTTGTTTGTTAAATTCTTTCTCATCCATGGATTCTCAAATATATGGTCCAACTTTTGATTTTTCATAAAAATCCTTATAGTTTCCTATGAAGGTCTTGCTCTAAGTTCCATTTGGATTTATAGTTAGTCAAACGCTCAAGAAATGAACCAAACTTAAGTACATATTTTAAGGAAAACTAGACTAAAGTTACAACATAAAAATCCCTAGAACCAACATTATCACACTACTATAAGAATAAAATGAAAAACTCGCTATTAAGAGGTGGAAGAGAGTGATGGGAGGGAGGGAGATAGTCTAGAAAATGTGAAAAACTCTTCATTATTTTTTTTTTTTTTTTAAGGATTACTAAGATTTCTAAAAGAATTATCTTTTATTTTTTTCTTCGTCTTAATTAGTGAGGACTATAGAAATAAGCTGCATTGTCTCATGCTTAGATCTTTTTTCTAATTAAAAAATTTTCTTTTTACAATCATTGTCTCTCCAAAATGAATATTGAGGTGCATTTAATGCTTTACCTAGAACAATAAGTGTTGTGTTTAATTGTATCCATCTTTTTAGTTTAAAATCGAATTAAGAGAAATGATCTTATGATACCCTATTAAAATTCATTTTCAAAGGTAATATAACTATTAAAAAAAATATTTTTTGTATTTGTAAAAAAAGAGAAAAGAAAAAGTATAATATTAAAATAATAATATGCTTTTTGATAAATTAGGACACTTATCATATCACCTTACGTTTTTAAGATGATGAGATACATGGGTTGAAGCTAAGAGATACAGAGGAGTGTATATGTTGATTTACTAATAAGACGGATATGATAAGTGTCATAGTTTATCATTACCTTAAGCCATGTATCTATTTTGAATAAGAGATATTAGCAAACAAATTAATCACTCTTTTGCATCAATCAAAATCATAAATAAATGTTGATTGTGTTTCTGAAGATAAAATGTAACCATAAAAATTAGGTCAGTCGATATATTTTTAATCTTTTACATTTCAATGAATTAAAATGTTTTCTCAGTTAGTTTTCAAGTTACCAGGTCAAATGCACTTAATTAATTAGCAAGTAAATTTGAATGTTTTTAAAAATGAAAATTGAATAAAAATTCTCAAGCAATTAAATTTTAAAGGACGAAAATTACGAACCAATTTTCTTTTTCCTAAATATTAAAATCAAAATTATAATGAAGCCATAATATCTTCTTTTAGGCACAATGTACATTTTTATTATAAATTTAAGTTTCTTTTCTGCCACATTATTTATTTTAACCAATATACTTTTATTTATTTATTTTATTATATGGTCATACTCGGAAATGTTTTAACTATTGTTGTAGTAATGAACATATTAAAATAAAATATCTAATTAAGCTAGTTTATTTTAGAGTTATACAAATACTTATGAAGTTTGATGAGTTACACCATTTTTTCTAGTGGTATACTCACCTTCTGTAGTTGTTTAAAAAATATTACACCATCTCCGTTTAGAAATTATACTAATCTTATTGATTATTTGAAAATCATAGCACAATATACTTCTACAAAAAGAAAAAAAAAAGTTATTGTAAATGTTAACAAAGAAATGAAAGCTTATGTAATTTTTCTAAAGCTCAAGACTGATCTGTGGAACTTATAATCTATTTTATCTTCTATTTAGTTAGAAATATATATATATATATATATATATATATATATATATATATATATTGTATAATATAGAGAAATAAACGAATAAATACATAAATAGACCGACAAATATATGGAGAGAGGGGAAGGGTTTAAATTACTCTCTTTTGACAATTGTAAATGAATTACTCCTCATTCTTACGCTTAATTATTTTATCAATCCAGTCATTTCGTTTTTTATTAATAAAATGTTTGAATAAACTATTTATAATTAAACATTAGATTACGAGAAAAGGAAAAGTGAGGATGAAAGGATTAATGTTTTCAGAATTACTCTTAAAAAACTTTGCAATAGAAAAGGTAAACCTTTTTAAAATAATTAAAAAATAAGATAGTATTACCCAAAGGGTATTACAAATTCAAATAAGCAATCTATATATGCCATTTTTTTATATATTAATCTTGAAGAGATAATTTCATTAATTATTCGTAACTCAATAAATAAACTTGGGGTGTTGCTCCCTCCACCACCACAGCCTTCTCCCTCCACCTTCCCTTTACTATTTTGCCTCTCAGTAAAATTTTACTTTTAGAATTATTGTTTTTTAATTTTACTCATTTATAACATATTTCACTGATAACCTACGTAGTTCCTTGTATGAGTAAAATATTTTTCTGCAAAGCTCAGTGATCGTGAAAAGAATTATCAAGCAATCTTCCTCTTGCTTTCAGTGCAGTACGTGGTGCAGTGCGTTTGTGGTGTAATGTGCTTGTCGTGGTTCCTCTCCAGGTACGTAGTCATAATCCTTCCAATAATCCTAAACCCTAAACCCTTCCAATAATCCTTCCAATAATCTTTCCAATAATCCTTTAACCCTAAAACGTAAAATGAAAACGAAGCCTAAACGGATGACATCCTTCAACGGATGTCAACATCCGTTTAAGGCGAAACGGATCCGTTTCGCCTTAAACGGATGTTGACATCCGTTGAAGGATGTCATCCGTTTAAGCTTTGTTTTAATTTTATGTTTCTATTATTATTTTATTAGATATTTTAATATTTTGATTTATTATTTTTGAATATCTTTTTAATGTATTTTAATAATGTATATTTATATTAGTTTATATTTAAATATTAAAATATTAAAATAATAAAATAATAAAAATAAAAAATTTTAACTTTAAGGATATAATTGGAATTAAAGATAATTGGGGAGGTGGAGGGAGAAGGCTGTGGAAGTGGAGGGAGCAACACCCTAAACTTGGTCGTTTTTAATCATCCAGATTCGGCCTGTTTTGAATTGGGCCTTAGCCCATACTTGAAACTCTTATCTTTTTATATTTTTAGGCATAGAAGAATGTCTTCCATTAACTACCAAAAAAAATTAGTGAATTCAATGATGGTGTGGTTGTATCCGCCGACGGCAAGGCAGATGGTGGTGACTGGCGGCGTATTTATCGTCGGTGGTTTGTGCTTCGGTGTCGGAGCTTATTACTCGTTTGTTAACGTGGCTCCTCAACAGGAGCGCTTGAAGGCTCGCCGGGAAGTAATGAGAAATTATCTTAAGAAGCGATTCGGAGATTGACGCCTATGCAGGTTCTTTTTTTGTTACGCCTTGTTTCTGGAAGATTCTTGAATTAAAACGTTCTGTTATTCTTCTCTGGTAGGCTTACTTTTTGCATTTTCCTCAATTTTGTTCCATTCCTATGGAAATTCTTTTTGTTGGAATTTTTAACATTCTCAATAACTAATACTGTATTTGCTTGTGATTAACCAATGATTAGGCGTATGTACAATTTTATTTTAATTATTATTAGTCAAGTAGTTCACAATTATGTAAACATATGTTATATAGTATTGGTATTGATTATAGTTTCTTTTATATTTAAATATAACTTTTTTCTTTATTAATTTTAAGATAAAATAAAATGAGAATATATATATATATATATATATATATATATATATATATATATATATATATATCACTATAAATTAGTATAAATTAGTCTTTAACGATTATAATTACTTTTTTAGAAATATCGAAATATATGGTCACTTTTTTTTTACTTGTAATTAATAATAAATTTAAGTTATGAATTAGTAAAAATAAAGTTTGAGAAATCAAGTCTCATAATAAAAACACTAAAAATGTAAAACAATTTATAATTTTATAATTAAGGAACTATGAAGTGTAGATGAATCTAAGAATTTTAAACAAAATTAATTATCAATATAAGATTTTTGTTATGCAAGAAGTAACTTTCATGTAAAGCTATTTTGTAAAATGGTAGGATTAGATTGAGTTTAGTCTAATTTTCAACTCAATTTATTTAAATTTTATTGGATCAAAACTATTTTCTTTTAGCTAGGTTTACTTTAGAGGATGAATTTGGAGGAGGAGTCGAGAAATTTGAAAGGATTTGAGAGTGAATTGTTTATTGTTGTTTCTTTGAAGAGATTAAGAGTGAGTGAAATTTGATTTAGAAATGAAATTTGTTAAAATTAGTGTACTATTTGATCCATGTGACAGATAAAAAATTGATTTAATTGATAAAAATTGAAGATTACCAAAATTCCTTTTGTAGTAAAAGTAATATAAAATAATAATTCTTAATATTATATATAATTGTAAAAATTATTAAAAGGAGCACAAAATGAAAATTAATTTTTAAAATGAAAAATAAATTGTATTTAAGTAAAGTAAAATTATTATGGGTTAAATATGTTTTTGGTCCCTTAACTTTCAGCGAAAATTGGAATTAGTCCCTCTTCAAAACTTTGGACTAATTTAGTCCCCAAACTCTAAAAATATGTGAATTTAGTCCTTTTAACCAAATTTTGTTAACTTTATTTGATGTTTCAAGTGCGTTTCATGATAGCATTTGAGTTGTTTACACTGTTTGACACATTTTTGCTTCAACGTTCACTGATAAATGTGTTTGAAACATCAAATAAAGTTAACAAAATTTGGTTAGAAGGACTAAATTCACACATTTTTAAAGTTTGGGGACTAAATTAGTCCAAAGTTTTGAAGAGGGACTAATTCCAATTTTCGCTGAAAGTTAAGGGACCAAAAACATATTTAACCCAATTATTATTTATAAAATATAATATTTTATGATTATAATTTATTATCAAGTGATATAATTTTTTGTTATTAAAATGAAATTGAATATTCATGATGAAATAAATAATTAAGTCAAGTTACAACATTACATAACATAAAAATGTTAGAATATAATAAAGTACAATTATATTTATCATAGTTTATAATGAATTTACTTCGTTTAGGTATGTAAGCAACTTACTCGATGTGAAGACAAAAACTCGAAGCACCGTTTAAATAGGTTATTGTCTTGAATGTTTATAGTCCTTAATAAATTTTCAATTTCTTCTAAGGTATGATTAGATGAATGAGTTGGAGCAATTTCGTTGGTTGTGGCTGTTAGGAGAGCATTTCGATGTTTCATGGCTTATTGTTGTCGATGAACAATAACATATAGTCTTCTTGTTTCAGTATTTGCTTTTTCCAATTTGTCAATTATTTGAGAATCCATATGATTTGAAGTTCATTAAGGTGACATTAACTAAAACAAGTATGATAACTTTTGTGAAATAAAATAGAAATGAAGTTGATGTAATGTAACAAATGAAAGACATAAGTTAATATAATAAAGCAAATTCATAATGTAATACACCCATGCAATATTATAAAGCTTAGTAATCTAATTTATGTAGAATTAAGTTAACATTATAACTAAGGTTAGTGAATTGTCGGTTTATGTCCAAAGATAAGTTGGCCAAGTTATCTTCAATTCGTTGAACACACCCTAGCATTTGTTCCATATTTTGCATTGTAATATCACTCATGACCAATCAATAATGATCATTCCTTTTAACCAACATTTCATTGTTCATCAATATTTATAGATTAATTCGGGAATTTCCTAATATTGGCTTGTCACCCTCCAAAGGAATGTTCACATGTAAAACAATAATAGTAATGATCAACCCACCAATTGTTATTTGTCCAGATGAAGCCTTCCCTACCTTCAGGAACTGGCCAACTAACCTAGCGCTTGAATTTAATTGAACATCATTAACCATACGCCATAAAAATAACAATTTAGATTTTCTAACTACAGTAATGCTATCACCCCGAGCAAATATAGTATGAGCCATGAGGTGGTGAACATATCAAAAACAGGGGTTATGAATATGAGATTCTTTAGATTCAAATGAAACAAAAGCACGAGATCGAGATAATTTGTACCAAAATGAATGCGCATCAAACTCTCTAGGGTAATTCGCTTCACCTCCATAGGGAAATCCAAGGTTTTCATTAAACTCAGCTAAAGTGAGCTTGTAATTAGTATTGTGCAAGCTAAATGTAATTAACCATCTTCACACTTCTTTCCTTGCAAAATTTTAGCCTTCACAGAACTTAGAAATAAGCAAGATATTTGAGACTGACAAAGGAACTCCAACCATGTTTATCAATCATCCAAGAGAATTCCTTTAACATGCCCAATGTGCTTAAAGTATTTTCATCTAAATATTGTGTAGGCAAAACAGCTCTCTTAGTCAATGAAGTGTACCTCAACCTTTGTTCTTCATTTTGAAAATTAATACCAATTGGGTTGTTAACAGAAGAACGAACCTGTTTTCCTGGACGTTGTTCAACTACTGGTGGTACTGAAACATGACACACAAATTCAACGATAGTGATTGGGTGTTACGATGGTGAAGCAGATGGTGCGTTGCGGTGGTCTGGGTGATGGGGAGGGCGTCTGCTAGTTGGAGGAGTCAGCGACCAGGACTGAATTACGCCGACTGAAGCGACATTGTGCCGTAGTCTTCTACCGCTTGGAGGGTGTGATGGTCTGTGGAGGTTTACGGCATTGGCGACGCACGCGTTGAATCTTGTCGGTATGGAGTTGCGAACTAGGCCGCTGGTGTGGAGTTGTGACTGGGACGTCGATGTGGATGAATGAGGAGAACCTGCAAAATGTTACACTGCCTCTTTTTTATTTATTTATATAATTGTTTTTTAAAAACAAATAGAAAACTAGTGATATTCATTTTCACAAGCACCATGTGGTGATGTGATTGAAACACTGGTCCTATTTTTTTTTTTTTTCAAAATTACCTCCTAAATACAACTTTAATCTTTGACCATTTACTCTAAAACTTCTTTCTAAATTAAGGTAGGGATTTCAATTGTACAAAAAGGAAAGACTTTCTTAACAACAACAAACTTGACCACCTAGATTTGAGTTTGCCTGGAAACAGTTTAATCCTGAAATTATACAATAACACCTGTTGTCTTGGGACAAATTCTTTAAGCAGAATTTTTTTATCATGCCATTTTTTTGTTCTTTCTTTATAATTTTGAGCATTTTCATAGGCTTGCATTCTAAGTTCCTTTAACTCATCCAATTGTAGTAGCCCTTTCGCACCTGCATTCTTTAAATCAAAATTTAGCAATTTAATAGCCCAAAATGCTTTATGCTCTAATTCTATTGGTAAATGACATGATTTCCCATACACCAACTGATATGGTGACATTCCAATTGTAGTTTTAAAAGTTGTGCTTTAAGCCTAAACTACATCATCTAATTTTCTTGACCAATCTTTTCTAAATGAGCTCACAACTTTTTCCAAAATTTTCTTCAACTCCTTATTGAAATTTCCACTGGTTTGTGGATGGCAAGGGGTAAACTATCTTGTGTTTGACACCATATTGTCCCAAAAGTGATGCAAATTTTTTGTTATGAAAATGTAAACCTCCATCACTAATTATTGCTTTGGGTACCCTAAATCTAGAAAAAATGTGTTTCTTAATGAAAGAAACCACCACCTTAGCATCATTTGTTGGTAATGCACTGGCCTGTACACATTTAGACACACAATCCACAACAACCAAAATGTATCGGTTTGAGAAAGAAAGAGGAAAGGGCCCCATAAAATCTATATCCCAAACATAAAAAATTTCCACTTCAAATATGTTGTTTTTTAAGGGCATCTCATTTCTTTTTGAAATATTTCCTACTCTTTGACATCTATCACAGTGCTTCACCAAACTATGGGCATCCTTAAAGAGGGTAGGCCAATAAAATCCACTTTGTAAAACTTTAGAATATGTTCTTTCAACACTAAAATGCCCCCCATAATCTGACCCATGACAATGCCAAAGAATACTCTCAAATTCATTTTCAGGAACACATCTTCTAATGATGCCATCACTACATCTTTTGAACAACAAAGGATCATCCCAAAAATAACATTTAACATGTAGAAATTTTTTTCTTTGCTGAAAAGTACAGTCATGAGGAATTATACCACTTGCTTTAAAATTGACAAAATATGCAAACCATGGCAAGGAAGTAATGGCTAGTAACTTCTTATCTGAAAATTCCTTTGAAATAGGCTTGATATCCCGATTCCCTTCATCAAACTTCAATCTTTAAAGGTGATCTGCTACTACATTTTTGCTTTCCTTGCTTATCTTGGATTTTCAGGTTAAACAATTGTAATAAGAGAATCCAACAAATTAAACTTGGTTTGACATCCTGCTTAGCAAACAAATATCTCAAAGCAACATGATTAATGTAAACAATAACATTAGACCCAAAAAGATAAGATTTGAATTTATCAAAAACAAACACTATTGCAAGCAATTCTTTTTCAGTCGTGGCATAATTCTTTTGAGCTTCATTCAATACACGACTGACATAATATATAACATGAAATTTTTTTTCTTTTCTTTGTCCTAATACAATACCCATAACATAATCACTAGCATCACACATCAATTCAAATGGTAAAGACCAATTAGGTGCTGTGATTATAGGAGCAGAAATAAGTTGTTTCTTTGTAGGACCATTTAAATTCATTCATTATTTTGTTTGCATTATCATTCTGTGTTAGTTGAATTCTCCTTGCTTGAGGACAAACAAAAGTCTAAGCTTGGGGTATTTTGATGTGTGAATAAAATGTAATTACATTCATATCTTAGTTTAGGCCATTTGTGTACATAATTACATTAATTGAATAATTTCATCATGCATTATCTTTGTTTCGGATCATACATTTGAGTTTTGTGTTTTTCTTGTAGATAGGTGTTTCTAAGTGTTAAAATCACAACTTTGTAAGAATTGATGTCCAAGGTGCAGAGTTGAAAACAAGGAATTCCAAAACTTAGTTGTGAACGTTTTCACAACCTGTGGATTTTGCTCCAAAATGTAGAGTTGAAACCTGAGAGTTCCACAACTCAGCTGTGAAAGTTTCTAAGAGTTGTAGATTTTTCTCGAGAGAAATAAAATGCAAACCAGCAAGTTCAACAATTGAGTTGTGATTTTTCCACAACTTGTGGATTTATTTTGGGAGTGCGAAATTGAAACCAGAGAAGAGCACAAGCAGATTGTGGATTTTTTCATGAGCAATGGAATTGTTCGGAGCAGTTACTAACATCTCATTATATGGATTTAAAAAGATTAAAAAAACTAGAGAAATTAAGGATAGTTACTAGAAGGGAGTAACCATTCTCCTAAAAAGGGGGAATTAGAGGAAAAGAGGAGGAATTAACAATTGGGACGTGATTTTTGGGGGAAAAAAACATAAATCAAGAAGCACTGATGGAGGCTACACTTCTTCTTCCTTTAATTTCTTGTGAATTTTACACTATGTAGAACTAATTTTCCTTTTTGTTAGAGGATTGATGTAATACTTTTGATTATAATTTCTGAACCTTTACAATTGATGTTTAGTTAATTTTAATTATTCCAGTGTTCTATTTATGTTCTAATGTCTATTCTATGAGTAATTTTTACAATTGGGAAATTAAGGATTGTTTACTATTATAAATAGAACATATTAGATGTTGTCACAATTGGGAAATTGGGCATAGCTAATTCGTTTGCAATTGAGATGATAATTGTTCTTCATGATTTTTTTGAATTTTGTAACTGACCTAAGGGATTAGGGGTTAGAATTCAATGGATAAATTTGCTTGTCTAAGGAATTATGGGTAAACAAGCTCTTAATAAACTCAAATGGATAATTATAATTCGCACATCAATTGGAAATGGGAGGAATTTATATGAAAACATATGAAATTAATTCTCTAACATTGTTTATATTAATTGAATTCTCATCAATTGTTTATGTTCATTGTTTTACTTGATTTTCTGTTGCTCAAAATTATGTGAATTAATAATGTAGTACTCAACTCATTCAATCCAGAGGACGATATTTTGTTACTACAATAACGATTGGTACACTTGCCAAATGTTAATCAATTTACAACCCCAATTCCACCATCCTCTCCAACTATTGACGAGTACAGTCAAGGGACAACTCATTTTGTGCCTTCCATCCATTCTGGAGGCACTTCATCCTCACGTGGTTTAAAGGGGAAGACACTTGTGGTGGACATATGGACTTACAATTTGATAAGTTGACAACCAAGCTCGATGTCTTCATGGACATAATGGGATTCAACAATGTTCATTTTGAGAAAATATCAAACATGATCGAGAAAAATGAAATCCTGCGTCGCACCCTTATATTCCAATACACAAAGGGCGACATACAAAAATGTTGATTGCGATGAACAAACAAGACAAAACACTTATGGAGCAATGTTATGATTTCCTCTGTGCAAATCCTGCATGCACAAAAAGGTTAATGGGAATGCCCTCACATTGTAGAGGAAATAAGTTGTGTAACATGATGGTGGGTGGTAGTTGAGTCCATCTTTGTGTATAATATAGTCTTAGGTTCATTTGTATAATAGTCTTAGGTTCATTTATATTGTAACGTTTTGTCTCATCCTTCTATTGTAATATGATATTGTTGCTATTAATACTTATCAATGTTGGTTAATGCTTATGACATTTTGTCACTTTAATTGTTACTTTTAATATTAAATTATTCTTATGACATTTGATGTGTTATTTTTTTTTTGTTTTGTTCAAGTTATTGCTTAATGGCATCATCATCGTAAAAAAAGACACGAAAAAGTCGTAAGGAAAAAGAACCGACAACTAAGATAAACGCTTTTGCATATACGAGGCCATCTGTTGAAGAAGTATTAGATCAACGTCGTTTCTTCAATGATAGCCATCTGATGGAACACTATGCTACTGATTTTTATACAAGAAATGTCGTGGTTCCAAAAATTATGAATTTTGAATCATTTGCGACCTCAAACCTATATTTTCATCATCACCTTGTTTTTCAAGGAGTATCAGATTTTGTGAGATTGGAACGACCCTTCTATCTAGATTTGATCAAAGTCTTCTATTCAAATCTAAGGATTTATGCAAATGGATATCTTTAGAGTGAGGTGATCAAGAAAATAATTAAAATTGAAACTAGCTGATTGGGTTAATGTTGCTATCTCAAGTACGAGGGTTAGAAATTGTCGTTCACAAATATATCAAATGACTTTCCCTATAACTGCGAGATGACATTAGCTACTATGGTCAACTAGAAATGCAGGGTCAATGTGTTAAAACGGTTGGTTGTTTGAACATTAATGATAGACTTTTGCATTAGGTTGTCATGTATATTTTGACTCCACAACTTGGAAATTTCGCAAAATTGTTGCACAAAGATATCTTTATGTTATGGCTGCTTAAAAATAATATATCTATCAATTAGTCTTATCATATCATGCAAAATATGCTTAAATGCAAGGCTAATGATACATCTTTATCACACAATGTCTTAATCACCAAAATCATGCAATATAATGAAGTAGATTTTCATGCCAATGCCAGCACTCAGGCTGAGACCAGACAACACTTTTTGACTAATTCTTTGAAGAGGTTAAATATTGTTAACGTCAATGGTATTTGGCAGCACGACGTCAGTAATGATGGAGACTAATAACAACCATAACATCAAAGTCCTCAACATGACGATCTTGTGCAACCTCCTCCTTGTCCTTCAAATCCTCATATGATGACTCAAATGTGGGAGGGGTACAAGACTTGCAAACCAAAATGCGAGATATGGAACAAATGCAGGAGGCGTGTTGAGGGAAATGAAGATAACTTGGCCAACTTATCTCTAGACATGAACTGACAATTCGCTAACCTCAATTACAATGTTAACTTAATAACGTGACATATATAGAGCCTCTTAGGTGGAAAATGTGTAATTACAAATTAAAAAAAAAGTGTTTCTAAAATGTGAATGCCTTTCCTCACACAACCATGGCAGCCACCACCTCTCTTCCATCCACCACCGTGAGTGAAGCAATCGCCCTTGTAACGCCCCCTTTTTAGAGGGTTAAAAAAATTATTCACTTACATTTAAGGACACAATATTTATTTTTATTTCGCAATAATACATCACAGTTGTCAAGATTAATAATTAAAATACAGACCAAATCTTAAAAATTTGTTTAGAGTTACAAGCCAAAACATTTCACAACTTAAAATTACATATTTGAAAATCCCATAGAGTTTTTTTCCCAATGCATCCTCGCTCTAAACTTCTCCAGCATCATCATCTACTCCCGTATAACGACACGAGTTATACGATCATCGTAGTCATACAAGTAAGGTGAGCTAACCAAATATAGAGAAGAAATAAGCTGCTACAATAAATTTACCTACACAATTCAATCATTCATTAGTAACATTAACTGTCAACCAGGTTGTATTACCTCTAACGAAAACAATCTAAGACTATAAGTGTAATTAGTTAGTCTATTATGAAAATTAAATTCTTAAATGAATTGAAGTTCATTTTATTCTCTGATAATGTATCAGGTAACACTAGATAATAAAAATAAATTAACATGAGTCTCCCTTCGTTTTCCATCCGTCACACTTAGATATTAGATTTATCGATTTTTGTCCTTCACACGCAACTACTAGACATTGATCCTTCATACGTAGCTATTGCACCTATCTCGGTTCTATGGTACTCATACATTTGATAAACATATATCAAAACCAATCCCTCATATGGACCACGGATAAGAGTCGTCGTCCACACTCAGCTTCGGACATATCTCCCATATTCTCCAACGTCTTATGAGTAAAAACATTGGTAAGTAACATTCGTGCACCAAGCACCATACTCAACACGAGTCAGAAACCTACGGCGAGATATGTATATTCCCTCGAAAGAGGAAAATGACAGGACTCGAGTCCATCTATCGCCTTACACAGGCAAAAGCAATTATCATTTTAACTACCGAGATAAAACATAAATTTTTCGTTTATACATGATAATACTAGAGAATCATCAAATACTATTCTATCGAATCCCAACAGGACCCTCAACATCAACGTATACACTAATAATATATCACTATAAATGGTCAGCGGAGAAGAATCAAATGTTTGACGAATCAAATTCACCATAAACGCCAGTACATATGACTAGTCACAACTTACTGGATCAGACCAGGGCTACTCTATGATCAGGGATGTACCAACTCCTGTTTTTAAGATTCCTCTATCCTACCATCAAAAAATATAACCTTAATATAAATGTTCTGAGAAACCAAGAAGTTGAATCTGACAAAACCGGTTAGGCATCTTCTTATCTTTCAGAATCTCTACTCTATTTGCAACCAAAAATTTCTTCCTAACTCTTTCTTCTCTCTTTTCTAAAGTTTCTCTCTCCTTATTTCCTCCTTCTTGGAACAAAATTTCCCTCCCCCCTTGGCTATTTATAGCCAAAAAAATTACTATTCATTTTTACAATTCATTTTCCTATTCAAAAAAATAGTATTTTAATCATAAGTTGATAAAAATTGATCCTTCATGACTCAATGCAACGTGGAACACTTATCCCTTTCATTATTCATATTTTTGTTACAATTCACTTCTTTACTATTCATCTTTTTTTTTTAACAAAATCTTATAAAATATGTTCTCAAAATTTTGAACCCCTCCTTCTAAAAATTCTATAATTTTCTATCATCAAATTTTAATTTTTCTTACTATTTTTGTTTATTTGGAAAAATATACTATTATACCAAACTCCTTTCTATATATTGAACCACTACAAATTTTTTTCCAAATATTCATATTATGCATAATTTTATATCCAACATAATAAAACACATTCATCATAGAATTCATACAATTGAATATAGTACAAATTAATTTAATACATAATCGGTCTGATAAGAATTTGGTTAAAAATTCATTAAGTAGACTTCCAAAAAAGAGAAGTGCGTCACAACGGACAACTTAAGTACCAAGTCTTTCCTAGCCAAAGTGTTCCTCAACTAGTTTGTTTTAACAAATTTCTTATTTACAGATCCAAAATAACAACATAGTTTTTTTTATTAACAATATTAACAAATAAATTCAAATATGTATAGTTATACAACAAGCACGTATGTTTTTCATTAACGGTATTCACACAGAATTTTACATTACTTGCCAAGCAACATAAAAATGGAAACATCTTATCGTATTTATTTTAGGTCTTACAATGCTTCCTCATTGCGAACCATCTTCATCGCTCCACCTCCTTCGTCCTCCAATCTCTACCACGAAGCTCCACGCCTTCATTCAACTTTCATCACCAATCATCTCCACCGCTGTCCATCGCAAAAACCTCAATCGCAACCTACAGAAACCCAAATTCACAAAACCAGAACCAACCACCACAAGCAAACCCTAAATCCCCAAATTTCCAGAAACCTTAAGATGCGCCTCCTTCACCATCTTCGAACCCAACTTTCGGCCAACCACCACCAAACTTGCAAAGAGGAAAACGAAGAAACTAGATGTACTGAACATCAACCCAATCGAAGCAGAATCTCGAACTCAGCTAAAATTGCGAAACAAAATAGAAGAACCATTCGTGAAACCCCTTCATCGGCTCTAATCACTCCATCGTAAGAGGAATCTCAAATCGCACAACTGTGACGGAGAAACCCTAACTTGTCTCACACAACAACATACATCGTGATGAATTTAGGTTTTCTGTTGGGCAAATCGCAAGTGACTCGCATCTAGGTTTTGCAATGGTGGCCATTAAGGTTTGAATTAAGAAATTTGGGCCAAATTACAATAAAAGTTCCTGAGTTTGTGAAATTTGGAATTTCTCTACAAATCTGTTGAGGCGCGATTCGTCGTAATTTGGAGTTGATTTTTGGATTTCCTTTTGCAGGCTTGATGCATAAGGAAGAAGATTTCTGGGTGGTAATTGCACGAGTTGATGGTGTTTAGGCGAGGATGTGCGATTGAAGCACATAGGTAAAGGTTCGCGTGCTAAAGATTGGGCTACGCATGATAGGTGGTGGCACATTGGTGTTTTGGATTATTCGATGCGAGAATGAAGGATGACATGTTTTTTAATTACACATTTTTCACCTACGAAGCTACGTTTTATTAAATTATTTCACCTCACACTAACAAGTCATGAAAGTTAACCCGTTAACCTAATTTAACAATAGAAAATACTTTAATTTTTCACTTTTAAAAATGCAATTAAAGAAAAAAATAATAAGAGACATATTTAAGAAAACACAATATAAATAAAGATTTCAAAAATAATTAAACATGATAAATATGTTGAACCTTATTATGTTCAAATATTTTTTAGATATGTAATATTGTAATTAGATTTCATTATCTGTATCATCATAAATATCCAATTTCACTTCAATAACCACTTAACAGTATTTTATATTCACAAAATATTATATTTTAAAAATAATTATTTCATTTTATTTAATGTAACTTTTTTCATTTTAAAAATTAATTTTCATTTTTTTAATAATTTTTACAGTTATAACCATTATCATTTTATATTATTTTGATATTTTAATAATTTTCAATTTTTATTAATTAAACTATTTTTCATCTATCAAATCAGTCATATTTTATACTAATTTTCACAAATTTTATCTTCAAATTAACTCTCCCACACCAAGCTTCAAATTCAGAAAATGAGTCTAACCTTTACAAAGTCAAAATAATCATAAAAACATAATAATAAAATTAAAATTGTTAAATAACAATAAAATTATAATTTATACAAACATGTGTAATTTAATCATTATTTCCTTCATTATTCACTCTTCTTTTGTCAGTATTTCAATAGAAAAACAATTTTAATGCATGAATTATCTTTAATTAATAAATTCTTATTTTCTTCTCAAATTTATGACTATTAGAAATCAAATAGCAGAAACAGATCTACTCCAAAACTAATTTAGATTTTATTGTCATCTGTATCATCCTGATCATGTCCAATAATTATTCATGTTAAACTTCTGTTAAATATGGCATAAAATTATGCAAATATAGCTGTATAAAAATTTTCATGTTGTAAATGAAGATAATACTTCAAATGGAGAAAATATTTCAGGTATTAATCTTTAGGTTAATTATAGGACTCCAAAATATAAATCTAGGTGGTATAAGTAACTTGAATAGATCACCTCTTCAAGTTAGAAATATGAAATGCTACGAAATCCCATTAGTAACCAACCAACAGAGGTAATGAGAATATAATTAACGTGACTAATATTGGTAAAATAATTACTTTTTATATAGTTCAAGTTGTAGAATAACACATATAGAACATTCCTAACTAGAAGGGAAATGCTCAAACTATTTTACACTCCATTAGAAAATGCAACCACATAGTTACATATTATTACGTAAGAAAGTTCTCTATTGATATGTTAGGGATGTTAGGAAGTTAATTTTGGAGAACTAGTAGAAAGTTCAAACCCTGATATAGCAGTAGAACAGCTGACCATCACAAGAGAATCAAAATCCGACTAAGAGCAACTCATAAGCTCAGATAATCAATTAATTAATATGAAAAAATCTAACTAACATGGTTTTAGTTTTAGTTTTAGTGCAGTAATCAAACTGTGTAATTAGCACACCACTTCACACAGAGTAACATTATAAACATATAAATCATAAGCAACACCAAATAAATTTCATTAACCAGTTTAACAAATCTGACCATCCAAAACTGAGCCAAAGCAATGTAATCCCTAAGATATATAATAATCCAAATCACAAAACATAACAATTAGTCCTCTAATTAACAACATGACCAAAACCGAAAACAAGGCGACGGTGGTTAATACCTCCTTCCGCCGGCGCCGCGACCGAATGCGGGCGGTGCTTGAACGGCAACCGGGTCGACCTTTACGACGCCGGGGACATCGGACATTCCGAGGGCGGCGAGCATGTCGATGGTCTCCTTGTCGACCTCGATCTGGTCGGTCCGGATGGCAGAGACTTCAGGGACGAAGTCCATGCGGCGCTCGCGCTCCTCCTCCTGCAGCTTGAGGGAGATGCCGCGCACTGGTCCCTTCTGGATGCGCTTCATAAGGTGGGTGGAGAAGCCGGCGATTTTGTTACGGAGCCTCTTTGAGGGAATGATGGCGACCTCTTCCAGAACCTTCTTGTTGGTGTGGAAGTCCAGCGTCATGCGAGAGTAATACCTCTCTATCACTTGCCTTGACGACTTCTTCACTGTCTTCGTCCTAACTCGCCCCATTCTGCTAATTCAACTGCTTCTCTCAGTCAACCGCACAACGCTACACACACAGACGCAGCAGAGAGAGAGAGGCAAGAACTGATGTAGCGCCAATGGAGGCAAATTAGGGTTTTGTAAATCCTATCCTATCATGGGCCTGTCGTGTAACCAGCCCAAGCCCATTTTTGACCAACAGACCCATTTCCCTTATTTCATTTTTTTAATAAGCCATTTTCGGTAATTCAAAATTTACTCCTGATTATCCAACATTTAATAAATATATTGATTTGGTTATCATAGCAACGTTTTTACTTATGTATTGACATGTAATATTAGGGTATTTATTAAATGTTAGATAGTTAAAGTAGAGGTTTTTTTTAAAATATTTTTTAATATATATATTGATTTTGAAGATATAAAAAAGTTATTTAACTTTCTGACTTTTTGGAAACCTTAAATCCTATTAAATACACTTCATATTCGTTTTCTTCACCTTATTTTCCGAGACATTTCTATTTTTTTCTACTAAAGGTACACACATAGATTTTACCTTGATTTCATTTCATTTCTACTCTACTGAAATGTTTTCTTATATATAGAAATATTTGTATTAAATTCTAAATTTTGTGTGTATGATATTAAGATATATTGTTCTGATTTTGTTGTTTTTTAAAAAAAAAAAAACTTTCTAGGAGAGTTTTAGAGAGTAACTTATGTGACACACTCCCAGGTGTTTGAAATTGTACCCAAAATTATTTTATATAATTGTCGATTAAGTTACATTAATTTTTTATAAATTAAATAAAATTACATTTAGGGATAGATTAATTGGTTAGTATAAGTTGAGTAGTGATGAAGTTGGAATTGTGATGTTTGTAGTTGTGGAAGAAAAGAAACAAGAAGATGGGTTGAATTAGTTAAAATGGTCAAAAGAGAAGAAAAAATAGACGGTGAGAATGACTAATTTTACATTAATAAGGAAAAGGGAGAGATGAGCGAATTTAGGAAGTAGATGGTGTAAATAGCAATAAGCGCAACAGAATTATATTCAATTTAAAGTACATATGTGGGTGTAAAATCTCACCTTGTAAAATAATTTTGTGGGATTGAGTTATGCTTAAAGTTAACTTCTTAACATGATATCGATGATTCATCTTGGTGATGGTTCAAACAAGTACGGTGTAAAGTAAGTGAAAGACCGTAAACTTTAAGGGTTCCTTGTATCAAAAGTCTTTCATTTTAGGAAAGTATGTTTTAGTGTAGAACAACAGTACAAATAAATGGTCTCCACTAGATACTCGCTTGAGAGGGAGGTGTACCAATGTGGAGAGTCTCACTTGAGGGTGAGATTGGTAGGAGTTCAAGGTGAGTCCAAATTCTCACATCGAATACAAATGAGTTCAAGGACCCATAAACCCATAAACACAAAAATTTTAATCTTTCCTCGTGTGGCCTAGAGATTTGGTTGGTTCTTTTTCTGACCCTTCGGTAGAAACTTTTAAACCTAACATGCACTATTCTATTTTTAAGTTTACATGTTATTTGTGTTCATACTTAAATATTTTTCCATGTAATTGCAGTCGCATCGAGAGGAAAGTCTTAAATCCAAGAAGATTCCTTTATCTATGGATGATCCTTTTGATTACACCAACTTGTTGATATCCCATTATACTTACATAAGCTAGATGTTTTAGAGTTTGCATCGAACACATAAGAATTGAAGATTACCCTTATTTAGTTATTGAATATGTAAGTCTCTGAACCATTCTTTATATTTAATTGATTTATGTAGTTACTTATATCAAATAAATGTTTTTGTGTTCAGATATATATTTGGTGTTAGTAACAATATGGAGTTCAGGAATGTATATGGATTCATAGACCCCCAACTCACTCATGAAGACAATAATTTTAATGACATCCAAGCATACATCATCAAATGTTTTGAATGGTAAACAAATATATTTTGTCTCATATATTGTCAAGAAGTGTAGTTTGTTGACTTGTAATTATAATCAATAATTTTAAGGTATAACAATAAAGTTATTTTTAATTCAGGTGTCATTGGAAGCTACTTGTGGTTTCCTTGAAAGACAACATTGTTGTGTGTGATTTTGTTCATTTGCACAAGTATCTCCCAACCATCTCAAACAAGTAATAGATTGGTAAAAACCTCAATGTTATGAAATTTCTTTGTGTTATAAATGCATCCTAAAACATTCTATTTTTCATATTTCATTTGTTGCACACAACATGTTAGGGAAATCAACTATTAATGTAAAAAAAAGTTGCATGGTTGTCCTCCAAGTTTTCTATTTTGGTTTATATTTCTTTTCTTCCTCAATTATTTGTGTTGATATAGTGTAGTGTAATAAACAAATCGATTCATATGAGTGTGATTACTATGTAATGCAATGGATGACAATCATTATTTGTACTCGTATTACAACTAGTTGGGAAACATTAATAATTACATTGAATCAAATACTTTGCAACTGTGTCCTTTTTAATACTAATTGAAATTATTTTCTTTTATGTAGAAATTCAATAGTCTTGCCCCAATTCACGAGAAATGCATAAAGTATGTTAGGATAGCTTGTGCAAAATCTAATACAATTGTACATTAATATTTAGCACATTTACTTGTTCTAAGAATAACATATGGTTGTATCTAGATTCTGACTTATTCTAGATGTGATACATATGATGTGCTAATTATGTTTGATTCTGTGTAGGTTTAATATGTAGGCAGAAAGAATAACAAATAATTGTTAAAAAAAATGCCTACATTAGGCTTGAGTTATAACAAAAACCAAAGCATAAAAGGATATCTGACTTTAGTTTTGACAATAACCAATGTCTAATCCCTTTTTCATTAAAAATATTATTTAATTTTATGGTTATTAGACATGAGTTCGCTTGAATTTTGATAATAACTTATACCTAATACTCTTAATATTAAACAATTTTTTAAAATTAGAAAAGGATTAGATTTCAGTTATTATGAAAACTGAAGCTGAATCTTTTTTTTTTCATTTTTCATTATTTATTTATGACTTTATGCTTTGATCTAAAATAATTGAAGCCTAATTGTTTGTTAATGTTCTATTATTTATTCATGGTTTGTTCTCCCATAACTCCATATTATATTTTGAATATATTTTTATTGTTAAACTGAAGTACTATTTCCAAAATAACCAATACCAAAACTATTGAGGTTAAAATGCTAATTTGATATTAATGATTTTGATTTTATTTCCTTTTAAAACAAATATTAACAAAATAAATTCAAGTTGCATAAAATTATAAATTGTAGTAAAAATTTATGTATTATTTAAATCCGTGTAATTTTCTGAAATGCTATTAATTTTGAAATTTTTGAAGGTTAATAACTTTTTATTTTAATTATATATGTACAATATTTCACATTAGAATTTTAAGTCACGGGAAACTAAAATTGAAGCAATTTAATTTGTAACTTTTATACACCAACAACCAAAACATTTAATTTCCTACCATTCTCTATATCATACGTTTTTATTGATTTTGTGAAATCTCTTTTTTCACGGAAGTACATGCCCACTTCCCATTTATATTGTTTCATACTTTTGGGCATTGAAAAATACCCAAAATCATCATACCCCTCTTTATCATCATTTGTGTTATCACTTACTACAACATTGTTTAAAGTGTCAGATTCCCAATCACTTTCGGATAAATCCCTAGGTCCATCAACTTCTACTTTGTCAGTACTTTCAAATATATCATGTTCGCCTTCATCTCCATCCTCAGTCAATACATCCTCTTCAAACCCATTCTACCCAAAATCACCATACCCCTCTCTATCATCATTTGTGTTATCACTTACTACAACATTGTTTAAAGTGTCAGATTCCCAATCACTTTCGGATAAACCCCTAGGTCCATCAACTTCTACTTTGTCAGTACTTTCAAATATATCATGTTCGCCTCCATCTCCATCCTTAGTCAATACATCCTCTTCGGACCCATTCCAACTTCTCACATCATACTCATCATGCACCTCACCTTCTACCTCACCCTATACCTTAGGTTCTAGCTCAGCCTGTACCTCAGGTTCTACATCAGTCTGTACCTCAAGTTCTAGCTCACCCTGTACCTTAGGTTCTACATCAGCCTGTACCTCAGCTTCTACCTCACCCTCTACATCACCCACTGCCTCAATCAATACATCACCCACTACCTCAACCTCTCCCAAAACACGACCATCATCCTTTTCCTTTGGGTCTAACTCAATTTCTGCTTCACCAACCTCTATCTCAACTTCATTTTCAACAGTCTGAGTCTCAACTTCTACTTTACCACTATGTGTCTCAACTTGTGCTTCACCACTATGTCTCTCAACTTGGGCTTCAGGAAAGTATTCTAACATATCAAGATACTCAGGCTCACAAACCATGTGTATAACAAACAGGTGAGCTTGACCCTTCAACATAGCAATTTTCACCAAATGACATGCACCTTTGTCATCAGATAATAGTTCCAACGAATCTTCTAACACCAGACCACGTCCCAATGAATACCACAACTCCTTTACATTCTTATAACCCATCCCCTTCAAAATGGAAAAAATTATAAAATAGCTCCATCTATCTGGGTCAATTTTAAAAGTTGTGGTTTCACCATAGTGTATTTGAATGTCCCATTATTCTCAAATTTACCCCCATGGTGAAAGACGACTTCAATGTCTGAGTTGGCCATTTAAACTAATATCCAAATTTTTGTCAGACTACATTTACTTTACCCAACTAACATAAAAGTAATGTTTTTACTAACATTATAAACAACAAGTTTTGACAGTTAAACACATGCTTAACAGAAATGTCATGTACACTACAAACATAATACTACTGTGGGGAACCATAAACACACCAATAACAGACCATAAAGAAGTAAAACAACTTTGTACGGGGACCACAAATAAAACATAAAGAAATATTTTCACACACCATCATGGGGGACCACAATGACACTAGGACACTGGGAAACCACAAACAAACCAAAAGCACACATAATGGGGGACAAAAAATAAAGAAACCTTATACAAATCAAAAGATTTTTTTAGGGGGGGGGGGGCACAGCGAAAACAACAACACACACAATAAAAGCTACCCTACACACCTTCAAATGACGATTTTCGAAACTCTGCAAATGCGCGTCCAACTCCCCTACATTTACTCAACGAAATCTTCCTTAACCGTCTCAATCTTGCCCCCTGCAATGCGCGATTCTCTCTTCATTCGTCTCAATCTCTGTTCGCACAAAAGCTAAATGCCCTAATCCAACCCGTGCCCTAAGTGAGTTTTTCCCCAATTTTAAACACCCAATACCTAAATATCCACCTCAGCCCCCAATTAAATAACACCTCATTAGGCATAGTGCTAAATAATGACATGTGACGACTGTCTGCTGCCACATCACCAATGCATTAACTTCGTTTCATTGTATTTAACGGAAGAGACTATGTTGACACAATATTTACCAACGTAGGACCAACTTGACTCTTCTTTTTAACCAGGGACCTTTTTTATAACAATAAGCAAATCTAGGGACAAAATAGGCTATTAAGCCTAAATATATTTTATAAGGTCAAAATTGTGTTTTGTAAATATATTTTTAAAAACCTATTTAAAATTTAAAATATCAAACCGTGCTTACTATATATTATTTGTGTAACATCTCTTTTTAGTAGTATAAAACTACTAAAATAAAACATTACATAGATGATAACTTACCAAGAATTACAAACTTTTAATGAATGAGAGCTTACACTTTTGTGAACAAAACTCTATTTATGTTTGCTGATATTCTCTCAATCTCACGCTGAAAAGACTAAAAATGCATAATTTCTAAGCTCACACTATTAAGGTTATCATTGCAAAAGAGAAAACATATCCAAAGACAGACGACACAAAAACAAGGGTAAGCTAGTGTACAAATAAAGCCTCAGATAATAATTTGGTTTAACAATTAACAACATTCAAGAACAAGTAATTCATACAACCACAAGACCACTATACTCACTTATCTAGATATGATTCTGATATAGACTACTGCAGACAGACACTCATGGTAGTATTTATACTCTACAGAGTTATAAAAAGGGTAATTCGACCTACTCACCATGAGGTAAATCTTCTACTCCTAAAACCTAGAGGGCTTGGGTGAAGACCTCCTGTCATTCTCTCCGCTACCCATCCAACTCTACATGAGTTAAATGGTTGTAGAATATCAAGATACCTGTGTACCGCACTCTCTCTATCAAACATTCTCTTACAACTTGCTAGAAAATAGAATCCCTCCTTGAGATTCTTCTCAATATACACTTTTCGCATTCTCATTTTACATTACACATCACTTTCATTCTCATATATATCATATATTTATATATGCATTGCATACAAACATATATATCATTGATTATACTTCAAAGGACCATAAACAACCCCAGCAAGTCATCATAAATCACATAAAAGAATTAATGTTCAAGATACAGAGTTGAAACCAAAGAGTTCCACAACCTAGCTGTGAACGTTTCCACAACATGTGGATTTGTCTCGAGATAACAAATTGAAAACTAGCAAGTTCAACAATCGAGTTGTGGCAGATTCCACAACTTGTGGATTTACTTTAGGAAGTGTGAAATTCAAAACATAGAAGAACACAAGCAGATTGTGGATTTTTCCATGTACAGTGGAATTGTGCAGAGCAAATACTAACCTCTCATAGATACACTTCAAATGTAGACTTGGACACTTTCCCCCACACATTCTACTGATCCTTAGGATCTCCTATGCATCAAGCAAAGCTGAAAAACACTCTCCTAACTCAAATTTGCTACCTCAATCCAATTTAACTACTTTAAACCCCTTAAACTCAATTCTATACCTTTTAACACCAAATTTTATGCAATTAACAACTTGAATAAGACTTAATAGACTTAATAATAGCCCCCGAAACCTCACATTATGTCTAAACCTCCCAAATCAAAATAACACTAGTGACTGTAAGACCCATGAAAAATATTTACCTTAATAGTAACAATTTTATTACTAGTAGTAATAAATTTCTTTGTGAATGGAAAATATAATAAGTTTATGTAAAAATAAAATGTGGAAAGCTAAATAAGAAATTTTGGTAGCTTAAATGGTAGAAAATTGTGGTGATTTCAAGAACATGGGTTCAAATTCTTTTCTACCTTTTTGTTTTTAAAAAAAAAATTAAAATATTGATAGTGGATAAGCACTCCACGTTTGAAGGCATTATTGAGGGATCAAATATGTCAAGTGGTGATTAAAATATTAATATAATAAAATAATATTAAAATAATAAATAATATTAAAAAATTGTTAAATAGTAAAATTTTTGGACTATAAATAGCCATGAGAGGGGAGATTATTCTGCACAAAGAGAGGAAGAATCAAGTGAGAAATCTTGAGAAAGAGAGAAGAAAGAGTTAGGAAGAAATTTTTAGTTGCAAGAAAAGTAGAGGTTCTTGAGGGTTTTCGGGGAAACAAATTCTGAGCAAGAGATTAAGTCTGGAATAGAGGTATGGGAGCCAACCTTTCTAAGCTTTTATATTATGATTTAGTATTGTTTTATTTCTATTCATGTCTTGAAATTCTGTGTGAATACTGTTAATGAAAAGCATAGGTGCTTGTTATATATCTATCTATATTGAATTTCTGTGTTAATATTATATGTTGTTGTTTTGAATATGTAAATAAGAAATTTGTTAAAACTAGTTGAGGAACACTTTGGCTAAGGAAAGACTTGGTACTTAAGTTGTCCATTGTGACACACCTCTCTTTCCAGGAAGTCTACTCGACAAGTTTTTAACTTAAATCTTGTTGAACTTGGTACTTGTTGGAATGAAAATTTCTGATGAATTCATGTTATTGTGGTAGATATGGAATTATGAATTATAATTGTGATGGTATGATAGAGGAATCTTAAAAATCGGAGTTGGTACATCCCTGATCATAGAGCAGTCCTGGTCAAATCCAGTAAGTTGTGACTAGTCATATGTACTGGCGTTTATGGTGAGTTTGATTTGTCAAACATTTGATTCTTCTCCGGTGACCATTTATGGTGATATTTTAGTATTGTTAATTTATTTTGTGATACATTCATTTTGTATGATTTCTATGATGATTGTATTTTATTGTATTGGATTTGAATTTATGCATCTGAACATGATATGAGTATTATGGAGAGATTTTGTAATGGTATAATTTGAGTTGAGGAATATGAGCATGGTATGAGTCTCGTGGAGAGATTCTGTAATGATATGGTATTAGTGTATATGTTGATGTTGAGGGTCCTGTTGTTGGAGGCTATCCTGATACTAGTATTATGGGGAGATTTTGTAATGGTATAATATGGGTTGAGGAATATGAGCATGGTATGAGTCTCGTGGAGAGATTCTGTAATGATATGGTATTTGTGTATATGTTGATGTGGAGGGTCCTGTTGTTCGAGGTTATCCTGGTACTCTAATAATCATCCAGTCTCAAGTAGAGAAGGATGAATTATGTGGTGAGAGGGGCAGGAGGTCCTGGTCTATGTGCCGGTTTTGGACATAGTGTTGAGGACTAACCTTGTGGATGATATGGAGTATTTTGAAAGTGTATTTGTAAGAAGAAGTAGAAGTCATCACAAGTGCATAACCTCCCGTGACCGCTCATCAACGTATCATCCGAATGAGTGTCTATTGGGTATTGTGGAATGAGTGTCTATTAGGTATTGTGGAATGAGTGTCTATTGGGTATTGTGGAATGAGTGTCTATTGAATATTGTGGGATGAGTGTCTATTGGGTATTGTAGGATGAATGTCTATTGGGTATTATAATGAGTGTTTATTGGGTATTGTGGAATGAGTGTTTATTGGGTATTGTGGGATGAGTGTCTATTGGGTATTGTGGAATGAGTGTCCATTGAGTATTGTGGGATGAGTGTTTATGGGGTATTGTGGGATGAGTGTCTATTAGGAATTGTGGTATGATGGGATGAGTATCTATGGTGCGATTGTTGTATGATGGTATGAGGGTGTCTGACATAATTATTATATGATGTTTGTTGAGTGTATCAAAGTAATTATGCATGTTTTATAAATGATTTGTTGCATGTTAGCTCACCCTACTTGTTTGTGTTTGTGTATGTGCGATGATCGTATAATTCGTTATACGAGAGCAAATGAAGAAATGTTGTCTGATTCAGTGCCAATGAAGAAAGAGATAGAAGAATTCGAGTTATATTTATGAGTTTGTAGTTGAAATCTGAGTTTAAAACATATATATATATATATATATATATATATATATATATATATATATATATCAACTATGAATTATCAAGTTTGAGATTATGGGATGTTACCTTAAATGTAATGTTACAATATATCAATTATGAATTATCAAGTGTGAGATTATGGGATGTTACAGTGAAAACCCCTAAAAATGAACTAAAAACCATACCAAAGCACACTCAGAAGGCTAAGAACTAGTTCTACATAAAAAATATGTTAACATATGACTCAACCAAGTCTTAATCAATCCTTAGACCAATCCCAAAACAATGTGTTTCCAAGATAACCTTTATCTTAACTTTTCACTTGTCGAAATCCCTTTTTAGCCCAAAAACTACCTATTTCTTCTGTTGAATACAAAACAAGGACCTATAACAGTTTGTCAACTCATATTTCATCCAATTTAGTATCTCAAAATCATCACACACAACATTTACATCATAAATCACATTCCACCTCATCATTCATCAGTTTTCACATCAATACACAACATATACAAACAACTCAACATACTATATTTCTCAATTCAATGCAATTTCACAATTCAATCAATATTTCACCATACCAACATTATTTATAACCTGCCTAACAAACAAAATCAAATAAAACTAGTTTCCTTACCTTTTTAGGAGACCAAATTGTTCTAGAAGTTCTTATACCACTTTCACAGTCTAAAGAGCTCTATCTGCAGCTATAGACCACATAATCATGATCAGAGTACTCTATTAGAACCAATGATCACCAAAGAACCTAAAAGAAGACTCAGACCACACATGCGATAGAGCGAAACCCCACATGCATTGGAAAACGTGAGACCAAAGAAAAAGAGTAGAAAACTGACTTACTCTATTTGAGAAATTGATCGGATAGACTTGAAGATCTCACCGCGAAGATCACACATGCAGTCTCCAATACTCAAACATATATGATTTAGAGTGTAAGAACCCTTAAAGAGAAGACAAATGACTCTAGAAAAGTGGCTTCTAGAGAAATGATGTGTTTTAAAATAATGAAACTCATTTATAACAATTTCTTTTGTATTAAAACCTTTTAATATTAAAATAATAGAGTCTCATTATTTTTATTTCACTATCACTTCTAAAATGTCATTTTCTACTTTTTCATTGAAGATTGATTGTCTAATTTATTTTATTAATTTTAAAAATTGTAACGAAAATTAGTTTACATCTTTTTTGAATTTAAAGAAAAAAACTATCATAAAATTAAAATGAATTAAATATAATAAAGTATATCACTCACAAAAATATTTTGATTTAATATTTTTATCTAATTTTAATTTAGACTGATCTAACCCTTTTTCAATCGATCTAATTTTTTATTTCAATTCAAACAAAGTTAAGTTTTGTTGAATATTAATTTGATATTAGAGATTCTTTATTTTGTTTTATTTTCAAATAAATTAAAATATATAGAAATATGTCATTATATTAAAACAAAATTATGATTATTAACAAATTTTTTGTGATATTAATTTCAATTTTATAAATTAATTATTTTGTAATTAATTTTAAAAACTTAATTCGTATTATCTTTTATTAAAATTAAATCAAATTATTATTTTTATTTAATATATTTCTGAGTTTAGTTATTATATTTCTTTTCGGTCACATCAATTAAATATTTTATACATTTTTTACTTTGTTTTTACCATTTTACTTTATTTTTAATCTAAATAATTTTTCACTATTTTTATCATTTTTTATTCTCATCCTAATCCAAGCAAGCCTATAGTGAGTAGGATTTCTCTTAAAATATAGAATTACATATGTTAAAAAAGAAACATTAATAGTCTTTTTTTACTGTAGTTACTTCAAGTAAGTAACATTTTCTTCAAGATTTTTTTTTTAAAAATAATAGGAAATTATAATATAAGTTTTTCGTTTAAGCTGAGTTTAACTTATTTATAAAAGAAAATTAATTTTTTAAGAATTTTAAATAAGAGATTTTTTACAATTTGTTTTTTCTCTCACAACTGGTTATTGAAAGGTTTATGGGATAAGCCTTTCGTCTTTCGGAAAAAACAGACTTAGTCTATATTTCACGAAATTAGTAAATTTGGGTTTTATTTTATTTTAATTTGAGTCCCTTAATTTTAATTATTTATTATTTCTTTATTTTTTAAAAACATTTACCTTTCCTAGCGCGTACTAATTAGGTTAATAACTTTGAAATTCAAAATTAAAATTAAAATATAGGACAAATATGTGTTTTTGTCACCTGATGAGAATAATTTTCTCGAACTACCAAAAAACTGAGCGTTGATTTATTCACATCATTGAAGAATTTATAACTTTTTAAAAATTCAAAGTAGATTGATTGTTTGCACTTGATAGTTTAGAAAATAATCAGATTCAATATCTAATTTGAAAAAACAGTTAAAGAAAACAGCAAACAATAATTTACAAATTTACTTTTGCGGAAATTTAAATCAAACTTCAAAGCATAAATAGTTAAAAGAATTTCAGTAATATTCTTTATTAATTCATCTATATTAGAGACTATATCCAATTTTTAACAATTTTGTTTCATAGAATACGTGTTTCTTTCAATTTCTTAATTACACATCCACACATACTTAATCTTTATCTTCTTGTCAATAATTGAGTCTCTAAAATGGTTACAACAATTATAAAATAAAAGTACAAAAAGAATATCGTAGATAAGACATATACATTGAATACTTTGCCAATCCATGTAAGAGTTTGGTAATAATATGACTTCTTTTTGCTTTATGAAAACTAATAGCAAATAATATTTTAATGAAAAAGAGATCTTTATTTTCAAAATAAAAAACAACATTTTTCCTTTTGTTTTGAATTTTTTTTCTATTAAATATATTATTTTTATTTTATATTTATATTTTATCTTTAATTAATTTATTATTATTTGTTATTGTATTTTGAACTTAAGTCTATATTTCTTCTATTTATGGACATGTAGAAAGATTAATCTCAATACATACTGTATTCAACATATTCAATAAAAATATTTTATTATTTTCCCTTTTGGATTTTTTAATTAGCTCACTGCTTTCCTTTGAGAGTTGCGTTAAATACTTGAATGAGATTTACAGATACTGGTCATGTATTCTAACAATTAATTAATTAATAATAATAATAATAAATTATTTATTTTTAAATTTGGTTGTAATTTTAAAATGTCGATTTAAATTCTATTTGATCTCTGATTTTTCTAATCAATTCTTATTTTTTGTTAATTTTATTCAATTAAATCATTTTTAATAATATCATTTAAATAATTAATGATATGTGATGTATGTGTTAAAATATCATTTAAATAATATATATCATTTAAATAAATATTATATTATTATTTTTATTAAAATTGACATTTTTATTAGTTAGTATTTTTAAAATTATTTTTAAATTAACTTTAATAATTATATTGAAATAATATAGTTAGAGTTGTTTTTTTCATATATTGTATAATTTGTATTTTGTTGACTGGTGATGAAAGTTAGAAATAATTCAATAGTTTCCTTAATTACTTGTTACTTGTGAAATAATTTTATGAAATTATTCTTCCTATATTTTTAATATAGTAAGGGTACAAAAAAATGGTACTCATGGATACGGTATATAATTCTTAATAATTTTTTTTCTATTGTAATTCTTAATTGAATTTTAATTTCGGATTTATTTTTTGCTTTTGGTAGTTAATAAATTTTTATATATTTTTTATTCTCAATATTTTTTTTCTTCTTATTTTGGTTTTCATAGTTTTATTTATTATTATTGATATCTTTTAAGTGACTTATCTGTTAAGTGATTATGTGAATAACTTAGCTGTAATGTATTTTTCTTATATTGTTTCATTGTGGTTTCAGTTATGACCTTTCAACATCTTGTTTCATTAAGTGTGTATATATATATATATATATATATATATATATATATATATATATATATATATATATATATATATATTTCTTAAATTATTTTTAATAAAAATATCAATATAATATTTATATAAAAAATAAATTTAGTCTCAATTTGAAAAAGAAAAGTTTTAAAAAAATATTGAAACTGAATTGAACAAAAATAATAAATATAAAAATTGAATTAAAAAATAAAAATATAAAAATAAATTAAGAAAATTTTAAAAAGTTAAAAAAAGTCAAAAAGATATAAAAAAATCATGACATGTGATATATACTTCACATACTGTTAATTATTTCAATGACATTAAAAAATAACTTAACGGAACAAAAAATTTAAAAAAATAAGATTTGATTAAAAATAAATAAATTAAGATCACATTGAAAAAATTAGACGAAAATAAAGAATAAAATAGTATTTAAACCCAAAATGTTTTTCATCAAACAATATATTCTTAAATTTATTTTCCGTTTTACTTAAAAATAAAAATCGAAAATGCTAAAAATAAATGTCCCTTTAAGTTTTGAATGCTTAAACTTGATTTCTGTATCTAATAAAATATCTGTTTTGTTTTTGGATTCTAATAAAAAGAAATATCTTTTCAATATTTTTTTTACTGTACTTTTTGTCTTGAAAGTACATTAGATAAAACTTTGAAAAGACGGTTGAACTTATTCAGATAACGCTGCTAAGAAAAAAAACTACTACGAAAATATATATTCCATAATTTATGAAAAAACATTTAAATCAAATTTAAGCTTTAGTTACTTTATTTTGGGTCGAGTTTTCTCTAATTTCTTGTCCTGGTAGAAATTACATGTCTCGATGTGATAATATTTTTAATTTGATATAAATAAAACTATTCACTGATAGTATGCATTATTAAAATTGGAAACTAATGTGTTCGTTATGATTTATTTCTTTTACAGTGAAAAATTGGATCAAATGAATTTTGTATCTCTCTTAAAGTATTCTAACATAAATTTCATGCTCTTATACTTCTTTTTTTTTATATTCTCTTTATTTCTAAACAACGAATAAGTTATTATAAATAGAACGATAAAAATATGAATTATACAAGATTTATTCTTTTGAGAAAAAAAAAATACTAACAACTAAATTAATTTTAAGTTAAAATCAATTTATGTATAAATTAAAAAATTAATATAAAATATTTTTTGCTTTTACAATAATCTCTCTACTCGACACGTGTCTTCACCTCTTATCAACTCTCCAAAGAGAGACATAAAAAAAAACCTTTGTAAAATCAGACGAAGTTCAGGACAAAATAAAGGTTTTTGACTAATGTTCAATGTTGTAGCTTTTGAGTTCTTATCAGCAGCATTCAATGAATGACATTTTCTAATCTTTTATCACATTTTATATCAGTAGTCATATTCAAGATGAAAAAGCTACTGAACTTTTAAATATACACAACTCAAGTAGTGTCACTTACGCAATTTTCCTCTTTCGTTATGTATTTAGACATTATTTCATTCACTCTCATTTATGCATCCCCACAAAATAATCACTTTAATTATATATTTATCAATATGTAAAAGCCATATATAATATAAAAAATATCTAGCCAGGCTTGATAAATCAAAAGAATAAAAATCAGTAATGTATTTATTACATAAAATTGATTTAAATGGTATTATTTATGAGAGAAAAATTTGTTGTTGTGAGTTATAGAGAGTTGGGAAAAATTTGAATGGATGTGACGAAGAGAGAGACATAGACACAGTAGAAATAGGCAGGTTCTTGCATGGAGTCTTCAACCATTCAAAAGTTAGGCCACAAATATGACCTGTCCTTCGTCTCCACTCTCCAATTTCTTGTACCTTCCATATATGTTACAGCTAATTCCAAATATGGAGTTAAAATTCTTATATCATAAGTTTTAAGGTACTTTTTAGGGTTTTAAGTTTACTTTCTTTTATCTTAATGGTATAAGTTAAACTCACATGTGATGTTTATCTAGTTGTGCCTCATCTTTTGTTTTACTGGTCTATTATAAGAGGTCTACAATATATGTTTCAATCATAAGATCTAAGCTTTCATATTCCTTAACAAACTCTATCAATCCCTGTAAAAAAATTGTTATGTTGTGAAAGAAATTAGAGGGAGAAAATATTTTTAACTATTTTTTTTATTAATTTTTGAAAAAATAACGAAGAAAGACAATTGTGACTTATTCATAAAAGAATGAGATTTAATTTAGTAATTAGCATAAAAAAAGTTCACACAAAAGAAAGAAGGTCGGAGTTGGACAAAGAAAGAGAAGACAGAGTCACTGTACAATTAAATATGCAACTAATGGTCTCTTTGTCTATTTATCACTGTCAACACCCAATTTCGTCCGGGTGACTAAGTAATATGTCTTGTACTTTTTATTTTATTTTATGTATTTTCATCATTTTTTTTATTTTTGTATTATTATTTTTAATTCTAATTTTGTTTAATCTTATTTAATTTTGTTTTGTTTTATTTTATTTAATTTTAATTTTATTTTATTTTATTTTATTTTATTTTATTTTATTTTATTTTATTTTATTTTATTTTATTTTATTTTATTTTATTTTATTTTATTTTATTTTATTTTATTTTATTTTATTTTATTTTATTTTATTTTATTTTATTTTATTTTATTTTATTTTATTTTATTTTATTTTATTTTATTTTACGTTTTATTATTTAGAGTTATTTCGTTTTATTCTTTTGTATGTTAGTTTCTTTTTGCTGTTTAAGTTTTATGCATGTTTTTAGTTAAACGTTAACAAACAAAAAAATCTAAGAAAGAAACAAAAAAGAAAAAGAAAAAATATAATGGTCAACTAAGCCCTTTTAGGAATAGGAGACCTTTCTTTTCCCTGTTCTCGGGCTACACAAGCACAAATTAAGCTTTCCTATAAAGTCTTCCATCCTGTAACACTCTCCATGTTCACAGTCTGCAACCCAAATGTCCACAGGCAAAGTTACAATCATACATAATTAGGGAAAGGATCTCTGATTTGCTTTAACCAATTGATCCCATTAAAACATAAAAAGAATAAAAAAGACAAACAGAAAATCAAAAAAAGGATACGCCCCTGACGATAGAAAAAACAAAGATGGAAGCATTTGGGGAACTGGCTTCAGGAGGATCGAGCTGGGAGGGCATGAAAAAACAGAGGAACAACGCCCTAGAGGGAACTGGGGGGACCTCGACTCCAACTGAGACACCAACATCATCCACTGAGACACTACTCTCAACTCCTCTCTATTCACGCTCGTCTTCTCACTAGACAGATTTCATTCACCACCTCCTCCACCATGCACATAACTGGAACTCACTATTCCCTCAACCTACACCATTAACCGCAAAAACAAAATTCAAAGAAAAAAATTGAATGCAGAGACAGAAGATGGCCAGCTGCAAGGAAGAAGAATCCATCTGAGGCACGAGGATAACAAAGAGCAAACCAAGCTTCAAAAGGTAAACATTGTCTTGCACATCTGCCATCATGTTTTAAAGAGTTTTGCTGCATTTGATCTCTCGCTTTTACTTGTTGTTGTGCACGTTACTTGCTATGTTATGTATGATTGCTGTGTGAATCCATTCTCCATCACTCAATTTTCAATCATCACCTTCTTCCTCCATTTTCATCATCCAACTCCAAATTCAAATTTATCTCTTCAACCTGCACACAGAAACCACAACACAACAGAACGCCAGTTCCACCATCTTCACCATCTTCAGAGCAGTAATGGTCAAGCAAAGCAAAACCCATTTCATCTTCCCGGATACATAACCCCATTATCATTATCAACCCTGACTTGTGATACCCCAAAATCCCCAACTGTCACATATAACCACATATTTCTTCATTTTCAGAATTTCAACTCAGATCAAAATCTATTTTTCCTCCTAGTTTATCACGCATATAATTTATACATCAACTGAACAGAGAATGAACAAACCCAGTTCTGAATTCTAATCAACCAACCAAAAAAAAAAGAAAAAAAACGTAAAGAAGAGAAGGGAGGAGAGGCCTGGATCTGGTGGCATCGGTCGCGACTCACGATGGTCGGGTTCCCTCCGGTGGCTTGCGGTGACTCGCCCCTGACAGTCGGATGGAGGTTTGGGCGCGCGGCAGTGGCAAGAAGCAGTGACGTCGGTGGCTGAATCGGAGGAGCAGTGGTGTTGGCTGGACCGGAGGCAGTGGCAGCGAGGACGCAAGGTGGGAGACGTTGTCGCCGCGTGGAGAGAGAAGAGGACGGCTCCGGAGAGACTGACAGATTGGAACCTGGCGCTGTGGCGACGGTGGCCGGCCTCCAGGACGCGGCTGCTGGCGACGATCGCCCTTACTGGCAGCATCGCGGAGACTGGACGAGGGTGAGGGCGCGGTGGCCGGTTTGGATGAGGTTGCAGAGAAGAAGAGAAGAGAGATTTGTCTTGTGATTGGCAAAATGAGAAGGGAAAATGAAGATGTGAGCGGACCCCTAGGGATTTCTGAGTAGGAATTGGGGCCAAACAAAAATTAATAACAAAAAATATATTCTTTCCTTGCACCCCTATTTTTCTTTTCGCAGTGCTTTCCGCTTGGGCTTCGGTCCAGTTTCTTATTAGAAAGAAAAGTGGTTTAGACACCACTGGCAACTCCGTTTACACCCCCTTGCATTTGGGCTTAAGCCTTTCTGCCAGTAATAAAAATAAAAAGGGGTTTGGGTCCAAACTAAGGAGTCTCAATTTCACTCCACACCTCTGGTTTTTGTCTCTGTACCCCTATTTATGTTGGGCTTTTCTCTTACTTTATTTTTTATGCTTTTGTTTTCTTTTTATTAGTTAGTTTTTATTGCATGTAACCCTTTGTATGATAGCCCACACCCCTTTGTTTTATTTATATCTATTAGACTCGTTTGTTTCGTTCTCCATAAAAATTACAAAAAAAAATATATTAAAATTATAAATATTTTAAAATTATAAAAATATGCTTTAAAGGTTAAGCACATGTGTGATCGCACGCATCGTCCTTGTGCTAAAAACCCTTTTCTTCCTTCTCAAGTAAAATTACAAAAATACGTCTAAATGTTTAAGCACACGTGTGACCGCTCGCGTCGTCCTTGTGCTAAAAAACCTTTTCTTCTTCCTTATATAAAATTACAAAAAAATACGTTTAAAGGTTTAAGCACACGTGTGACCGCTCGCGTCGTCCTTGTGCTAAAAACCTTTTCTTCTTTCTTATAAAAATTACAAAAAATACGTTTAAAGGTTTAAGCACACGTGTGACCGCTCGCGTCGTCCTTGTGCTAAAAACCTTTTCTTCTTTCTTATAAAAATTACAAAAAAATACGTTTTAAAGGTTAAGCACACGTGTGACCGCTCGCGTCGTCCTTGTGCTAAAACCTTTTCTTCTTTCTTAAATAAAATTACAAAAAATATTTTAAAGGTTGAGCACACGTGTGATCGCACGCATCGTCCTTGTGCTAAATACCTTTTCCGTTTATTTTATAAAAATATCAAAAAATATAAAATTTTCAAAAACTAAAAACATCAACAATTTCAAAGCAACAAACAATATTTCTAGCTAGAACTACGTGATCCTTGATTCTTCATAAAAAATGAAGATACGTAGGAGCAAGGCTAGTCCTTGTCAGGTTCATTTCCCAAAAATACAAAATCATTATCCATAATCAATTTCTCAAACAAATTTCTCAAACAAAATTTTCAAGCAGTTTCCAAAAGAACTACGTAACCCTGATTTCTCATTCTGAATGAGAATACGTAGGAGCAAGGTCAATCCTTGTCGGGCCCAAAAAACTAAAAAATATATTTTGTTTATTTATAAATTTTATTTTAGAGGATAGTTAAACATTTTGAAAACCACATCATATTCGTGCATTTAGTTAAAGGTACTGCCTTAAGGCAGACGTTGTAGGGTGTTAATACCTTCCCTACACGTAACCGACTCCCGAACCTAGAATCTGGTTCTTGTAGACCACGCTTTATCATTTTATGGTTTTTCCGTAGTTTTCCATAATAAACTATGGTGGCGACTCCAAATCTCTCTTCAATACCCTTTCCTTCTTTTTGGATCGTCGTCCCGTCGCGATTCCGGTTGCGACAATCACTAATATGGTATAATATGTATGTCATCTCCACTAGTAGAGAGAATAATAGGGTTTGACACAAGTTTCTTTATTTGAATGTGTGGTTGAAATTTTTTTATCTGTTCTTCTTGTTGGCATATATATATTCACTCTATTGCTTATGATTTTTTTTTCAATTTTTTATCTTTTTTTTGAAATGTTTTCTTATTCAAGTGTTTTTTTATTGACATAATTTTTTCCATAAGTTCAACATTTAACTTTTGAATAATAGTGTGTATTTACTTTATTTTATGAACAATCAGAGCTTAATCAGTAGAAGATACTAATGTAAAAAAGTTTTTTTATACTAGTTAAAAAGGTTTTTTTATACCAGTTATTAAAATAATATAGAAACAGGAAATACATAAAGTATTTATGTGGTGACTCTGGTTGCACATTATGATTTAAAAATTTATCAAATGGATGTCAAGAAGGCGTTTTTCAATTATAACATTGACGAGATGATTTATATGGTGCAACCAAAATACTTTGTGTCAAGAGACCTAAAGAATTGGGTTGTAAATTGACAAAATTCATTTATGGGCTAAAATAAACATCTCTCGTAAATGTGATACCACAAATTTCATCAAGCGATTATCTCATTTGGTTTCAAGATGAATGTTGTTGATGATTATGTGTATCAAAAATTCACTATGAGCAAATGTATTTTTTTTATATTTTATGTTGATGACACACTGCCTGCCATTAATAATATAG
This sequence comes from Vigna umbellata, assembly GCF_029865625.1. Classification (NCBI taxonomy): domain Eukaryota; kingdom Viridiplantae; phylum Streptophyta; class Magnoliopsida; order Fabales; family Fabaceae; genus Vigna; species Vigna umbellata. The sequence continues at coordinate 9,613,802 of NC_142172.1, read as the reverse complement.
ACATGTTGCACGAAACAAAGAGATTTCTATCTAAAATTTTTGAAATGAAAGATGTTAGTGATGTCTCCTTTGTATTAGAAATTCAGATACACCGAAATCGGTCTCGAGATATTTTAGGATTATCATAGAGGAGTTTTATAAAAAGGTGCTTAAAAAGCTTGACATGTGTGGATTGTAAATCAGGGGATACTCCAGTTACTGAGAGACAAATTCAATCTCAATCAATGCCTAAAAGGAAATTCATAAACTCATGAAATGTAGTAGATTCTCCATGCTTCAATTGTAGGGAGTTTGATGTATGTCCAAGTATGTATACGTATGAATTAATATAACATACATAATTGGGTATTAGGAAAAATATTTAAGCAATCCAAGAATGGATCATTATGTAGTAGCCAAAAGATTTATGAGGTATTTCAAGAGAACAAAATATTATATGTTCACATAGAAAAGGTTAGACCACTTAAAGATCATTGAGTATTTTGATTCAGACTTTACAAGATGTCAAGATAGTTTGAGATCCACTTTATGATACATTTTCATGTTAGCTTGTGGTGTGATTAATGGCATAGTGTCAAACAAACCCTTACAACTTCATCTACTATGGTTGCATAATTTGTAGCATGCTATGAGAGACTAAATCAAGGAATATGAATAAGAAACCTTGTCACAGGATTGCACATTGTGGAAGAAATTGAAATACCAATTTAGTTATATTGTGACAACAAATCAACTGAATTATATTCTAATAACAATAGGAGCTCGATCAAGTCAAAGTACATTGATATCAAATTCCTAGTTGTTAAAGAAATGGTACATAATGGAAAAAATTTCATAAAACGCTTAGGAACAAACTTCGTGATTGCAAATCCTGTTACTAAAGGATTTTCACCCGAGGCCTTTCATGAGCATGTTGCTCATATAAGTCTTTTTATTGTTTGAGAAATCTTTAGTTTAGTGGAAGTTTGTCATTTTTGTTTTATACTTGTTTTTATGTATGCATACATTGTATTGGGCATATTTTGTTTTATAAATATATGATTTATTATTCGAAAATTACATTTTGTATATTAAAGTTATTATATTGATCTCATTAAGATAAAGTAAAGACTAATTAAAAATAGACCTGTACATGTAACCTTCACTTAATTTTCATGTTACACATTTCATGATGAGTACATGTCATTCGATTTTGTTAATGTTACTGATCATTGTGAGGTATAATTGTGATTAATGCAACAAAAATTATTTTAATTTTATATGTATACATACATACATACATACATACACACACACATATATATATATATATATATATAATTAAATGTGTTAGGGCCTTTATATTATTAGTCAAAATATTAAAGTGATTTAATTAATTATATCTATGGCTAAGAACATATACATCATTAAATATTAATTACGTAATTTGATGAGACAACAAATTAGCAATATTAATTTTTTAGAAAAAAATAACTTATAGAGGTTATATAAGGGGATATGATCCTCGTTTGTGATCGTATGTAACCATCCTAGAGGTACCGGACCTCAACCCCTTGCATAGCGCCTTAGGTCGCTATGCGGAAGCCCAAACAGAGACCAACCATCCCAACTCACTTGCTGTGTGTCCCTTTTCGCTATTCGAATAAAATGGCAGTAGTTTCAGACCCCAACCAGTCACATAGCACCCCGATTCGCTATGCAGATCGTCAAACAGAGACCAACCCTCTCAAACCATTTGCACAACGCGTCTATTCGCGGTGCGAATGCCCTGGAAGAGAGCATCTCACTAGGGTGACTCGCTATGCGAATCTATTTGCACAACGAGTCTGCATAATCTGCAGAACGAAAATCTGCAAAATTATGCAACTTAGACCCCAATTACCAATTCTATCTATTTTCCCCAACTTCAAACACCCCTAAATTGTTTTATATACCTAATTAGACTTGACTAAGTGATTCTAAACCTTCCTAACATCAATATATAGATTTATGGATCAATTTCTACTCTATAACATCAAATTTATCAACCTAAGGATCCAAATCACAATATACCACTTTACACACATTTTTGACCATTTTTATGACTCAAACAAGTCACAATTAACTTACCTAAACTGTCCCAACAGACCATATAAGCTTTCCACTCTAATTTCTCATTTTCACTACCTCACATCTCTAAATTAGCTTTAAACTAAGACCATTGGTTTTGATTCCTCGCCAATTTTACTACTATCACATATTTACATTTCTCATGCATCTAAAACAGACCAATTATCATCCAATTTGATACACATTCCAACATGTTCATTCAAAACAGCCACTGTAAACATAATCCTTATAGCATCAAAGTCAACAATTCAGCTCATTATCTGTATCTAATATACTCTTCACACATGCACCATATAATTAACTAAACATAGACAATTCCAACTTCCCTTACCTCAAAGAAGTAATACCCAGCTCTAGAAACCCCAAATTGAAGCTTATGCTGCAAGAAAACTCTATAAAAACCTACAATTCACCGATTGGTGATAGAGAACAACTCTTAGAACCTAAATTGAGCTGAGAATTGAAGAAAGAAACTACTAGATACATGCAAACATAAACAATTGCATGATCAAGGTTCAAGAACGTATGGGAAGAAGGGAAAAACGACTTACCGACTCAGACTAAGAAATTGATTAGTCTAGATTGTTGCTCTCGACACCAAGATCGTCTAGGCGCTTCCTGATTCGTTGAATAGATAACTCTATAGTGAGAAAAGGTAGAGAGAAGTAAGAGAACTCAAGGAGAATAGAGTTCTAGAGAGATAGAGGTGATTTAGATAATGAACCGAGCTTTAGAAATTTCTATTTATATTATAAGATTATTTTAAAATAAAAATGCTCGTCTCATTATTTTAATACACCTATCTACTATAATACTCTATTTTCTAAGTCCTTACAAAGCACAAAGTTATAATAAAAATACGTCATTTATTAATTAATAGATTATTATCTTTATCTACGTAACTTATATTTTATTTCTCTCTTCATAAAATAATAATTTATTTAATCAAGATATTTATCATTTATAAAATTGAAAAAAATTTATATATAATAGTAAATGTAACATCCCAAAAATACAGTATAAAACCATACCATAGGATATTCACAATTAACAATATTACAGTTCAGTTTTGAAAGAGAAGAGGTACGTTTATGGCCAAACGGCCTTACAACAATACTCCAGAATTTAAACCTTACAAAACAAAACTCTAGACTGAACGGTTCCAAGACTAACTTGCACCGATCGGTTATACAAAATAGAACCAATTCTAACGACCGAACGGTCCTATGGTTCAGCTTTCACTTCCACTTCTTCCAAAGCTTCTTCCAACAAACACTCACCCCCTTCTGCTCACATCTACAAGATGATCATTGCAACAGGAAGAATAACCGGACGGACAACAAGACAAGACAGAAAAATAGGGTAAGCTTATGTAATTTAATTAATTCAGTAAACCATATAATTCACACAATTCTAAGATAAATCAATAGGTCAATCATGCAACAACCAATTATGCATTTCCAACTATAATCATACAACAATACATGCAATGACCGACCACTTTACTCTGGCTGTCCAGACTGTATGAATTTTGTGTAGCTACGACGTTTTTGCACCCGGGTGATGTAATAGCTGGGATGCCCTCAACAGCTGCCACCCGAGGTTAGTCCGTTCTGTCCAAGTTCACCTTATGGACTAGGACCTATTGTCATTCTCACACATGACTTACTCCTCTCTACTTGAGAATGAGTAATCACATAATATCAGGATAAACGCTAGTTAAGCATAACCACATTCATACCCTACCATTCCAATAACCAACCATGAGATATTCCTCCTTGGAATACTCTTTCATATCCATACTATTCCATTCATATCACATTTTAAATATCATCATATTTGATCATCAATACAATCAAACCAAACCCAGAAAACCAGATCCCATCTTGGAACAAAACTGAAATAGATAACCTAAATCTTAGAAGCAGGAACGAACAAGAGAATACTTTTTAGACTAACATAACCGAACACTTGGTGACACAGAACAGGACCGAACGATCCATATACTAGGTAAGACTTTGGTGACACAGAACGTTTACTTGATACTCAACAGTTATGACCAAACGGTCTTTATTAGACAGAACTCTAAGAATGTACGAAATACATATAATTAGACTTAACCTAAAATCATGAAAGCTTTTAACCGAATTCTAAGAACTTAAACCAAACACCACAAGCTTTTAACTGAACACTACTGGGTTGGACCTAACACCCCTAGTTTCAAATATAATTACATAATTGAGGATTATGACAAGACCGAGCGCTTGACTTAAGACCGAGCACTACTGAGACCGAGCGCTTGGTTCAAGACCGAGCACTACTAAGCTTATACAATGAAGGAATATGTTCTAAAAACAATTACATATGACTTATTTTCAACAAAGAATACATATAATATTTAAGAATTTAAATATTATTGAATACCTTAACTAAGCTGATTAAGAAGTAAAAATAGGAAATTATACGTAGACCGAACTCTTATTTACAAGTATAATAATAGAAAATCGATCGGTCATTAACTGAAATTCTCTACAGAAGAAGAATCCAGTTCAAACCGAATGCCCAAAGGAAAACCGAACGGTCAAGACTGACTTTCGGAGACAGTTACGGAATACTGCAGATTGAAACTCAAACTCTATTCATACCCAGTTTGCACCATGTATAACCATCACTCACATACAAACAATCATACAACAACATTTATAATTCATCTGAACCAAATATATATATACAGAACATCAAACACCCAAGCCAACATTCAAAACAAAGAATCATAATTAAATTACAAGCTTCCCTTACCTTTAAACGTAGCCGAACGCTCACAGATGCAGGATATGGCTCACCACTATCAGTCTTATACACTTAGAATTCATCGATTAAGAAACTAGACCAAATAAAAGACCAGAATTGCTATCAAAATGAGATGATAAACTCATGCAATCAGATTCTGGGTTTGCATCTGACAGAAAACAATCGTGCTAAGAGAAGAATGAACTTACCAGTTCAAACCAACAACTTGGTAGGTGCAATAGAAAACTCTTGACACTAGGAGAACTCAGACGTGGTCTGATTGTTGATCAGAAGAAGAAAAAGATGAGAATTCTTAGAGAGAAGAAGAAGATTGTAGAGAGAAGGAGGAGAAAAACTGAAACTCAGAATTTTGGGGAAGAAGAGTGCATGCAGGAAAAGTGGCATGAAGTTTGAAATTTTGCTTTAAATACTACCGTCACTAAACCGATCGGCCACTCAGCGCTGCACACCTGTCTTCCACTTTCTGAATTTCCAAACCCTTACCCCTACACCTGGATTCCATTATCTACTGAATTTAAGTGTCCTGTAAACATAGTTAAAATACAAAATAACTAATTATGTAATATATTTATAATATCTAATTATCTTTTATTTTAATATTAATATTGCTTAAATTAAAAATTATTTAATTTACATGTTTAATAATATTTTATATAGATAAATAAAATGAAAGAAAATATTTAACTAAATTTGTTTTAGTAAGTCTTTCTGTTTGTTAGATGTCTTTAATAAAGTTATTTAAAAGAATGGTTTAAAGTTGAGTAGTATCTGTTAACAAAATTGACCAGATATAATATATAATTTTTATCTTATAAGAAGTTAATATTATGTTTAACTTAATTTTATAAAATCAGTTTCTAATGTGAAATTTATGATTATAATATTATGTTAAAAAATGAATTTTAAATTTAATTCAATTTTGTAAACTAATATATATATATATATATTTAAAATTTGTCTTATCTATATTAAATTTAGATTTTCAACAACTTTTTTAAACATTGCCGTCTAAGTAATATTGTTTAAGAAACAAAGGGTTTTGAATGAAATAATGGTTTTTAAGTTTATATAGGAGTAACCGGAAGATTTTGATAATTGAGATAAAATTAAGAGATAAACTTTTTAAGTCTTATTTAATTTTATAAAATGAATATGAGATTTATACTTTTAATAAATAATCTAATATCAAAGTAAAATTATATAAATTTAAATCTAAATAACAGCATAAAATGAAGAGAAACATTTTGTTTAAAAGGCATGAAGGGTCTTAATGAGTTTGCTATAAGTCAGAGTTTTTGAATACGAATAGGTGATTAAGATGTTAGTTATAGTAGAGAGAAGTTTGAATGAGATTGAATAATTGAAAAGTAATTCAATAATTGATCGGATATAAATTGTGTGATTTTGCATATGCATAAATTGTCTTCAACTTTTCCCAGCACAAAGTTTGCATTAATGTACTACGTCTCACTTTGTTGAGAGAAAGGCAAAAATAATTGAGACGACGTTATCTCATCTCGTGTTTTTCATTCATTGATGTCCTTTAAGGCGCGCATGCATACCCTTTCTTTAAAAGGTAAGTCAAAATTCTTCTTCTTCCTTACATAGTTACGACCAAAACGTCTCATGCATCAATCTCTCTTTCCCAATCTTCTCATCAATAATACTTTCAAAAATACTTTCAAAAATACTTAAAATAAATATCAACAATATTACTTCATTTTTATTTATTTTTAACTCATACAGCGTGCTCTGATGTACCTTAAGATTTCACATTGAGACAAAAAATAATAATAATAATAATAATTTACGAAGAATTTGTTTCCATTGTGGCAAAAGAACGTGTTAAAGATTGTATTGGGCTGGGTGGGCCATGGTATTGGGCCTTGCGAAACCTCCACCTTCTACATGGGGTGGTCCCACATCTAGAGGCTAGATTCGGGCCTATGATCCTACCCTATAAAGGCACAGTAATCACACGCCACGTGCTGTTTACCCGATTCCATCACCATTCTCTGTGACCCTTTTGTTGTGGCATCAGAACCTATGAGAATTGAGAAATAGTGAAGAACAAGGACGGTTGACAAAGGGGAAGAAAGGAAAGGAGGAGGTTAAAATAGTACCACTTTGGGCTTCTGACCCAGTGGGCCCCCAAACCATATGCATTGATTTTGTGGGCCCCTTTTAGGCTAACCCTACCTCCTCCACCACCACCCCGCGTGCCTTCTTTCGCTTTTACTCCCTCGTACACATTTAATTCAGGAAGATGCTTATTTTTCTTTCTAAATTTTTCATATAACTTACCTAATTTAATAATCATCAATATCTGATTATTGGATTAATATATTAATGTGTATTTACAGAATATCGAGTATTTATAACATATAAAATAAGTAGTTTAATTCCAACTCTTTTTTTTTTATTGAGAAATGAATAGGAGAGTTTGGTAGGTAGAATTATCCACGTTTAACGTAAACTTTTGTTCCATGTATTATTAAATAAAAGTGGAATTTTAATTAAGTAATAAGAAGAAGATTAAAGTACGGCGCCTAATTTTGTCCCCATTTATTTAGGACAGGACTACACATAAGCTGTTTCGGCACCCACAGTAATTTTTTTTCCACCGTTTTCGGAGGCTTCACTGTTCATTTTTTAAGGAACAGTAAATAACACCGTTTCACCACCCCACAAATCATCGCCCCTGTTTTTTCAACTTTAAACCCCTGTTAAGTGAACTGGTTTTGGACGACTCCGTAAGGTTTTAAAACAAAATATTTTTTTAAAAAACTAAATTAAATATTAATTTTTTTATATTCTTTCCAAGTACTTGTGAATGTTTCTTACCTACTGCACCAAGAATATTGTGTCACGTAAAAAAAATTTATCTTAAATGTTAACTTCATGGTGAAAATATAACAGTGAATAATTTATTTTTTGTCGTTCCGTCTCACAATTTATTTAATTAGATTAACAATTTTTTTTTAAAATATAACTCAATTTCACAATATTAGTTTATAAGTTAAGATTTATATTTATTTATTTATTTATTTTAATTAGTTTTATCATCAGTTAACGTAAAATTTCTTACACATCATTTACACAGAGACATGTATATATAGTAAGTAAAATTAAATATTAATAAACAGTTTGATAGTAGTAGTTCAATAATAAATAAAATAATATATTTAAAACAAACAATAAATTTTTAATAATAGAGAATATAATAAATGGAACAAATGTCAAATCTATTTAAGATTTAAATCTATATATACTGTAATATGTTAGAAAATAAATCTTAAAACTAATTCAACTTATAAATAAAATAAATTTATACTCACTTATATTTATTATGTAATGTTAATCTTATTACTGTTTAATGTTAAATATATTGAATAATATTATAGTTAATGTTACATATTATAGTATTATGTAAGTGTTTCTGAAACATATGCAGGAGTATATTTTTTGGGGAGTTGTTATTCTGTATATTTTTGATGGTATAGGTATAGGGCATAGGGTTTTGGGTGGGTGTTTGGTTGCATTACATATTTGAAGGTGTGAGTCCATGATGCCAGATATTCGGTTGTCTGGATTGAAGAGTAGGGTACTTTGTAGGCTGAAATATAGGGATTCCAGATCTGTTCTGCTCTTTCTACTTAATATTAAAAATCAAACCAAAATTATTTTTCTTCAAATTTTAGTATCTTATTTTTTCAAACAAATTTAACTCACCTATTAATTCATTCACACTCTTTATAAACAATCTAAGAATAATAGTATTCAAATTAATGTTTTTACATATAATATTATGTGTTTTAGTTTTATTCACTAGTGCAGAAACGGGCATAGACGTCCGTTCTTTAGGCCTTTTAACGTTCGACCTCCAACGGACGTCTATTCGGGTGACGTCTATGTAGACGTCCGTTGTGTCAGGTCGGACGTCTATATGGACGTCCGTTGTGTTCGGCCGGACGTCTATATGGACGTCCGCTGTGTCAGCCCGGATGTCTATATAGACGTCCGCTGTGAACCTCTCGGACGTCTATATACTACTGCAGAAAGGGCTTTATTAGACGGCTTATTTAGGGTTATTTAGGATTACGGGTTAGGATTATTTAGGATTACGGGTTTGAACGTTTGTTTGTGCACTGCAACACGTCTGAAGAACAGATTCAAAATGAAAATGGAGGAAGATGGAGGAGTAAACGACCTAAAAATGTAGGCCAAAAAACGCCGCCCAAGAACACGCAACAAACTGCACCAAAATGCACCGAAAACGATTTTTAATCGGTCCAAATGAAAGATATGTCATCACTGAACAATTTAATCGGAACAAAAGTAAGATTAAATGGACCAAAACGCATAAAAACCAACCTGGAAATGCAAGGCGCAGAGGGAAAGGTTCGCATAACTCCTGGCGGGTTCGCGTTTTGAAGTGTGTATCTTTATTTTAAACGTCTTTTGAACGTCCGTCCTGGAGGGGGACGGACGTCCATATATAATAGACGTCCGTCCCCCTCCAGGACGGACGTTCAAGAGACTGACAGGGTAGTACAACCCCTCAGTCTCTTGAACGTCCGTCCTGGAGGGGGACGGACGTCTATTATATATGGACGTCCGTCCCCCTCCAGGACGGACGTTCAAAAGACTGAGGGGTTGTACTACCTGTCAGTCTCTTGAACGTCCGTCCTGGAGGGGGACGGACGTCCATATATAATAGACGTTCGTCCCCCTCCAGGACGGACGTTCAAGAGACTGACAGGGTAGTACAACCCTCAGTCTCTTGAACGTCCGTCCTGGAGGGGGACGGTCGTCTATTATATATGGACGTCCGTCCCCCTCCAGGACGGACGTTCAAGAGACTGAGGGTTGTACTACCCTGTCAGTCTCTTGAACGTCCGTCCTGGAGGGGGACGAACGTCTATTATATATGGACGTCCGTCCCCCTCCAGGACGGACGTTCAAGAGACTGACAGGTAGTACAACCCCTCAGTCTTTTGAACGTCCGTCCTGGAGGGGGACGGACGTCCATATATAATAGACGTCCGTCCCCCTCCAAGACGGACGTTCAAGAGACTGAGGGGTTGTACTACCCTGTCAGTCTCTTGAACGTCCGTCCTGGAGGGGGACGGACGTCTATTATATATGGACGTCCGTCCCCCTCCAGGACGGACGTTCAAGAGGCTGACCGGGTAGTTCAACCAGTCAGTCTTTTGAACGTCCGTTAAGAGGGGTCTGTCGTCTACTATATTATAGACGTCCGTCCCCCTCCAGGACGGACGTCTCCACACTCAATTATTTACATTTATGCCACCGGTCAATTATTTACGTTGGAGTTTTCGTGAACGGACGTCTATGGGGTGACGTTAAAGATCAATTCTGCACTAGTGATTGTGTTACTACGTGCATTAGTATAAGTTTTTTCCTTAATCCTTTGTGTCATACTTTAAAGATAAAATTGTAAGGAGGTTTAAGTTTCAAAATAGATAATATTTTCGAAATGATGATGACATTGATGTTATTTTAATATATTTGAAATCAAATTACTAATTAACACCACTTGATAATCAAAGACAAGGGATTTTAAGCATAACCTTTTCTTTCTTTACTTTTGAACTAGGGACAGTGTGTGTATGAAGGGTCTTTCGAGGAAAAAAATTATTGGGAAAACATCACATGAATATCCAACTCACATATAAAATAAAACTATTAGTACTCCTGATACAACACATTTGTATAAGACCAATATAATTGAAATTAAATCAATTAAAAAAATTAATACTTGGATTTTAATAAATTTAGTTAACGAGCAAAACTCATTAACTACAAGTGAAATTTTAAGAAAAAGTATCACTTTGATGAATTTATAGAAAAGTATAAGACAAAATAAATACATATGTGGAATCAATTGTTTTCCTTGAGATATAAATGCAAAATACATACAAATGTGGAAGGATGTTAAGATTTGTACCTAAAAGATAATAGATGAAGGTTACTTGAAGAATGAGAACGAGATACGCAACTATAGAAAAAAAACTAGGTCACTCACTTCTTTACTAGGTCACTACACACAAATATATATATATATATATATATATATATATATATATATATATATATATATTATAAGAAGGTATTTTGGTAAATTATAGAGAGTAAGAGACACATGTATCTACAAGTACATATATTATGATATTCGTATCCGCTTTGTTTGTTTGTGGGTATAAAAAAAATACCCATAATCATTATTGACGGGTATCCATTTATAATATCAATTTTCTATTTGTTGTAGATTTTATCAAGAGATAACCATAAAGTATAGTTTCTTTACATCCCTACCCATCAACATTAGATAAATTTGTAAATTTTAACAACTTACGAAAGACTTTATTGCATAGCATCATTGCATTTTTTTCTTTTATCACTATAATTTCACGTTTTCCTCCATTATAACCTTTGTTGAGGTTCAATTTTGTCTTTATTATTGTTTCTCTTCTTTCTCCTAACGATGTTTTTCTTCTTTTTTCGATGTTGTTTGCATTTTGGTGACCATTGTCATCTTTTTGCATTGGAGAGTTGTACTGTAAGTTTTTATTGGTCTTAGTTTGTTACGTTTGTGATGGGATAATAATTTTGGTGTCTTATTTGTTGGTTCTTGTTTGAGCAGTTGGTCTTGATCTTTCTTACTCTCGCTCTTGCCATAGTTTGATTGAACTATTACTTTTATTATTATTTTTAATCCTTTCATGTTTTGGTTGTCTTAACAACTAAAGTTTATTCCTAGATTATAGGTTTCAATTACGAATCGATGCCTAAACCTCCCATTTTTAACTTCACCAATATATGCTTCTGTTATAGAATAATTGTCAAAAAAGTTGATTTTAAAACATTTTAATGCTTTAATTTTCTCTTTATTATTAAGATTTTCTCTATTTATTGTATTGTTAGCTTTAATAGTTATCAATAAGCTAGTAATACACTAGATAAATGTTATTGCTTTTCTAAACAGTGAATTAGGAAATAAAATTTATCACTCAACCTAATAAAGGTACATCATCAAAAACTACTATCATAATAAAAGACAAATACACATCAATAAATACTACAAACTGATTGAAAATATTAAAGTAGAAAATATAATCTTATGAGTTAGTTTTAGAACTTTTAATCTAAAAGCTTATAGAAATAACATGTTATTCATAAAATACATGTTATTTGTCCATGTGAAATGAATATAAAAAATAACTATTTGAATTTAAAACCAATCATTTTATAAAACATAAAAATAGTTATTTCAAATTTAAAAAAAATGAAAAAACAAAGAATTTTTTTGTGAAAACTAAAATAAAAATTTACCGATCTTATCATACAAAAATAATAGTTAACCTCATTTTTTATTCATGGATATATTAATTGTTACAGTTTAAACAAATTATTAACATGGAATAAAGGAACGGAACTATTTTGTTTATAGGGTTATATATGAAGAAAATAATTCCACCATAAACCATCTTTTCTCCCTCTTTCTTGTATTAGTTATATGTTTTATAGTTCCTTTGGTTTGGTATAATATATATAAAATTGAGAAGCTATAATACAGCTTCCTTAAAAAAGGTATGTTTAAAAACTAACATGCCCTAGGTCTTATACTCTGCTGAATATTTAATTAGTTCAGGTTGATGTAACTTCATCAAGTTTTTCATATTTTCGTCTCATCTATATACTATTTCCTAACATCAACTGCTTTTCACCCTCTTTCATAGTGGAATCATGCCTACCATTGACATTAAGAAAGCTAACCATCTCTAAATCTTCATTTCCATTCATTTATACACGACCATCTACAACATTTTATAAATTATATATTACTTTTGCCACACCAATCAATCAAAATTAAAAATAATTTAATTTTAAACGTACTTTTCTCTTTCCATTGTTTTTGAAAATTTCTATTTCGAAAACAAAATCGTGAAGAAGTTTTAAAGTTCAAAATAGACAATAACTAGAATTATCATTAAACATTTTATTTTCATATACAATAATGAAAATCATATCTTATTCGGAAAGATGAGACTTATAGGAGTGACTTCAATAATTAATTAGTTAAAAGATAGTGTTTTAAAAAATTAAGTATTTTTATTATCATTTTGACTCTTTTTATTAAATTTAAATCAGTGCTAAAAAATTACATATATAGATGACCTACGAGCTTTTATCTAAATAAACAACTCTGAAAAAACGTGTTTGGTAGACTCATAAATTATAAGATGGTGAAATAGAAGAAGAAAAGAAAAGGAGTTCATACCGACAATAGAATTATGTTATAACTCATTATTAAATTACTTTTCACAAGCCAAAATCATGGGTATATGTCTGAATCAAACATCCATTTCATGATCGACAGGGGATTAACAGGAAATTAATCCACTAGTTGCCACAAACAGTTAACAGTCTCTAAATTCTCATTTTGAACATTAACAAATATAATATTTAATAAGAAAATAAGACTGACGATAATAAAATTTCACAATTAGCTTTAGAAGTAAAACATTTTTAAACTTGATTAGAAATTAAAATTTTACTAATTACACGTAATGTATAAAAGTAAACTCATATATTTGAATTATTTTTCAGTTTAAATCATATGATTACATTGCCTAGTTGTAAGCGAAGTACTGTATACATATTTTAAAAAGGATCGAAATGTAGATGTTTGAATACTTGACATTAAATGCGTTTCATGTGAAATAGCGTTACATGTCCAAAACATCACTTACGTTGTTAGCAAAAGTTGTAATATTTAGAAAGAAAGGTTGGGAAGGTGTGTGATTAATGAGCATTAAAAAGAGTAATATAAAAAGAATTGGTTAAAAGAGCAATGTAGGTTTATGGTATGAAGGCTCCTGAAACTAATGATGTTGATAAGATAGATGATTAATAATGAATGTCCAAGGACGATGGAAAGCTGAGGAGCACTTCAGTCCCTACCCATGTAATCAAAGTCTAACATATCCTCCACTTTGCATTTCTGCACTATTACCAAAGTTAATGGTCCATCAACAACGACAACATTAAGGACTATGGTCCCCACTGATTAATTATCTTCCACGAACAATTGCACCAATTTGGAATTGCGTGAGCCTAATTTTATTGAATTTTGCCATCAACTTTAATTTCTAGTTTCACATTTCGTTGCCTTCCGACTACATCTTTCAATCTGCTTTACTGCTTTTTGTTGCAAGTTTACGCTCACATACGTATAAATTAATTCCAGCTACCATCCATGATCGTCGTACTCTTTTCAACTTCGAAACCACCACATGCAATGCAAACATATTACTATATATAATCATTAACATTTTACTAGTTTGTTTCTACATTAGTTCTTTTATGTTTTAATTCAATTTCGAGAATAAGATTGAGTCACTTCAAATAACAATTCATACGAAAATTCAGAATAATGATATTAAATGTACAATAAATGCGATCATCTATCACTTATCTTTAATCTGTATTTATAATTGTTGGCATGAGCTTCAAATGTAAAATCTTAATCTTGATCAATCTCAACACAATACTCCTAATTACTATTTACATTAATCCTTGTAAAAAAAACTTATTTATTAAATTAGGCTGGATGTCCCTAATGATAGTCGTTCGATTTTACCTATTGACTCAGTTGTTTTCTCACTGGTTGCTTTTACTTCTCTAGAGCCGTCGGATTTGGTATATGTGAGATATTATACATTACACATATTATTTAGAAATGTTGTGTTAAACTTGAAGTAATTTTATATTGTAATTTGAAAATGAGTAGACGTTGTTGTTTATTAGTCTCGGTGTGCGATAAACTCAGGTGCAGGATGCGTATCAAAGATAATAGATTTCGTACATCGTTCTTGGCCTTTTCTTAACAAGTTGTTTTTGGAATACATAAATGCTACAATGAACTTTTGCAAATGACAATCTGGAACGCTTTCTTCGATCTCATACAAAACACACTTAAACCAATCATCGCATCTCTATCAGAAAACCATGTTCGCCTGCTTTTTTTCTCCAAATCGATTAAAATAAAATTCTTAATTTATGACATACTTTTCAATGCACTTTTAAATATATTTATCATTAAGACAAAATATACACACAGTTCCAACAAGTATTATTGATGTTGTTCTCCAATCAGATCTGAAATGCTTTTGTTAAATAATGTATAAAAATCTATAATATCTTTGTCTTAAAATTTTGGAAGCAGGTGATGATTTGTTTTTGGAGAAAAGTATTAGCTAGGAAGAATCTGATTTATATGAGAAATTGAGATGAACTGAATTCTGTGATATAGTAGTGTATTATTATTTTCTCTGTCGTAGTGCCTAGCCTAGTTTCCTTAAATATCTCATATTTACTTTGTCTTGTTCACCACATCTCTTTCCAGAAATAAACAACAACAACATGGCATACATGCAGATTCCTCACCCACCCCAGCCTGTGTGTTCCTTCATATTTAAGGATTCCTGCACTGGGGCAAGCAACATCTTTGAACCGGTAAAATAAAATTTCAGGTTTCGGCATTTACATGTAAGCGACTGGATCTCATCATAATCATTTGCAGAGCCTGCAAGTGCAATTTTCAACAAGCTTTCCAGCTTCTGGGAATTAATTGCACTCCATGTGTTTGTGTTTTTGTTGAGGTGCTGTGGACCGTCCGATGCAAAGGGACACGAGAGGAATGAATTGGAATTATAAGGACGTAGTATATTTTTATATATATACCTGGAGTAAGATGAAAGAGTGATGGTTGTTTGTATTGGAGAATTAACAATGAAAGAAAATGTAAGAAAAGGCCAAAGGAGGGTCTATAATTACGGGCGTGACTCTAAGATGTACTTAAACTAAAAGAACACACAGTTGAACCTTTGGTGGAGCAGAAAAGGGTGTCTGAATCTACCTGGAAATTGAGGTGAGTTTTGTCTTGAAGTCATGGAAAAGACGCAATCTAACCAAAGAAGCCAATAAATATGATGCAATAGAAGCATATTTTAATAGAAGGGTGCATTGGGTAGACAGCCAAGGGACCGTATGAGTAAACAAATAGAGAGATTCAAGTGTGAGGAGGGGATTCAAACACCGTTACACAAACACCCTTTTTCTGTCTTCTCTCATTGGACAAATCTTATCTCATCGTCTTCCTTCATTGGGAACCTAATGCATCCATCCCTTTTCTTTTTTTTTTTCTGCTTATCTTCCCTCACAAATTCATTTTCATAATTTCCTATCATTCAAACACTAGGAGTGGCCAAACACAAATAATTCACTCTTCCACGTGATGCAAATACTATTCTTTCTCATCTCAACATATATAATGCCACATTTTTTAGATACCTCAATCAATTGCACCTATATCTGCGCACACACATGCCCCTCATAAACATACAAAAACCAAAAACATGGACCACTCTCTTATTTTCCCCTCTCAATCATCAAATGGCCACCCTTTCATCCATCTCAACCACGAAATATCAACTCATTGGACACTCATTTTAAAATCAACCCTTTTCACCTCTTACGTTTTTTTACCTCACCCAAATTATCACCTTCGTTCATTCCTCAAAACCAACAAAAATTTATATTTAAACCAAGACCATCTTCAATTCCATCTCTCTTTTCTTTTACTCATTGCATTATGTAATCTTTTTACTGACACAAAAACTGGTAAACAAACAAGGTCGTATATATGTAGGTATATTTCTATATATGACAGTAACAATTCATTCCATGCTGCTTAAAGTAGCTCCTGGAAAACTACACCGGAACTGTTGTGATTTTTGCGAAAAAATTGCTGCCTTTTTAGTGTCCCTTTATCATGATTTCAATTAAGAAGCGTGTTGTTACTAGTTTTTTAATAATGGATAGTTTTACGTCAGTCATAAACTGGTAATGAAATAAAGTCAACAGTGTTGAATAAAAGTGAAAATGAAATTGGTTGTGGAAATAATAAAATGAGTAAAAGGGTAATAGGTGAACTAGGCCGGCATGGGATTGAGAAAAGAAGAAGCATCGGAGAGTGAGGGAGCATATTGAGATTATGATGATTACTTAGTCCGGGAATGAAGAAGAAGAAGGGACCCATCTTTTTTTTATACTTGATTTGTTTGCCAATTTAGTAACATGGGATGTCCCTAATTCCACCAAATTACTTTCCTCTACAATCTATCTTTCTTTCTCACCTTTCATAGACATAAATGTTCGCCCCAATTCAGTAATAATTCACTTTTTTAATAATCTCACTATGTCTCACGGACTATTATATATTTCTATCAACTTATTCATCCCTCGTTACCATATATTTTATAATTACACAGACAATTTTACAGAGTCATTATTCATTAATATTTAATTAGAGTGGAAACCAGAAAAAAAAAAACGACTAAAAATAGTTGTCGAGGATATTAAGTATTTAATAGAAAATAAGTTATCATTGTCGATCCTTCGTCGGATATTGTAATGTACTTTCTGAATTAAAAAAATGTGATGTACTTTTTCGATGTAGTAACGCGTTTCGCACGTAACTTGAATCAATAAGTATTACGTGTATGGCGGGGTATTTTTAGATTTTGCTAAAATATAAAGAGTAATTCAAAAACTAAACAGAAACATGTGTCTCTGTTTTTCTCGAATTATTGTATATTTAATGTTAAAAAAATGAAAAGAAAACTAAAATGGTGGCAGATAATATTTTCTTTTTCTTTCTCTCTCTTTGTCATATCTTGCTCCATCAAATAGTTCCCACAGTTCCCACATCAAACCACAATCATCACGCCTCTTTCAAAACCCTTCCTCTTTCTCTTTCTCTCATTCTTCATTCTGCTATCTGTACCCTCACAAAATCCTCAATTCCAAATCAACCTTTTCTCTCTCTTTCTCTCTCACATACACAGTGGAGAGAGAAGTGAACAACTTGGAAAATGTCGATAAACCACTACTCCATGGACCTTCCCGAAACAACACTGTGGTGGCCCCAACAACAGCATCATCAGCAGCAATCCATCTTAATGGAAGCAACCCCGAATCCCTCCTCCACTTCCTGGCCCTCCGCAGACCCCCCGGGTCTCAACCTCAACCACCAAAACGACGACGTCGAAGAAGACGAAGAAGAAGAGGACCAAACAACAACCACTACACAGCAAGAGGAAACGGAAGACGAGAAGGAACCCATGTTCGAGAAGCCTCTAACTCCCAGCGACGTGGGGAAGCTCAACCGCCTCGTAATCCCCAAGCAGCACGCCGAGAAGTACTTCCCTCTCAGCGGTGGCGGTGGCGGCGACTCGGGCGAGTGCAAGGGGCTCCTATTGAGTTTCGAGGACGAGTCGGGTAAGTGCTGGCGGTTTCGCTACTCCTACTGGAACAGCAGCCAGAGCTACGTGCTCACCAAAGGGTGGAGCCGCTACGTCAAGGACAAGCGCCTCGACGCCGGCGACGTTGTCTTGTTCGAGCGCCACCGCGCCGATGCCCACCGCCTATTCATCGGATGGAGACGCCGGCGACACGGCGACACATCGCCGGTGCACGTTAGCGGCAGGGCGGTGGGGCACGGGAAGAGTGGCGACGGGAGTAGTAAGAATGAGGGTGGCGGCACCACTGGTGTTGGTTTGGGATGGACCAGAGGATTCTATTCTGCGCATCCTTATCCTACGCATCAGCAGCAGCTGCATAATCATCAACCCTTGCCATACCAATATGACTGTCTTCATGCAGGTTGCTCTATCTCTTCAATCCAAATAAATAATTTATCTCTTTAATCTATTTTTCCTAAAAAGAATGGATAATTTTCCAAAAAACATTTATCATTGCCTTTTTCACTTTCACCTATTTTAGTTTTTTAAATACTTTTTCTCATCCCTTTTTCTGCCATTCAGGTTTTGTCTAACAAATAGTATAATAATATTTAAATTTTTTAAAAAAATGTAACACACTTTTTTATCCGCCATATACCACTTAGATTCTTCTTTAACCCAAAATTCTTACCTTATTTTAATAAATGGTAAACAACATTTAATACTTCATTAACATTGTTAAAAACAATCAAACATTTTACACTGAAACATAGAAAAAAAAGAAAGAGAGAGAGTAAAACAGCATCACAACTCCTGTGTTCTAGAAAGAATATAAATTGTAATTCATCTATCCTTTCATGAATAACACTGCCTTTGTTTTGGATTTCCTTGGGTACAATATCCTTTCAAAGAATTCCTTCTTTCACTGGATTTTTTTTTTTCTTTTCGGGTTTATTTTTCCTGTTTCGAACCGTACTTGCTTCTTTTTTTGTTGTAAAAAAAGAAAAAAAAAGGACAAGATGATGAAATAATTACATTCTTGTGGAAGTGCGTGAAGTTTACCTTCCAATTAATCGGGAGAAATGTGGTTTTATATTGGGATTTGCGAGGAGGCAAATAAGCTGTTTTAGATTGGCGAAACCCACGTGAAGCACACGCGCCGATTGTCGTTGAATAAATTTTATAAGGAAAAAAAAACAACCTTTTCGGCATAAGCTGGGAGGTTGAGAAAAACATGCGGTGGCGTTTAGTCTGTTAGTGGTGATGTTCATGGATGGTGTTTATTTTTGAATTGAATGGGTTAGTTTGATGAAGGTACTGAGAAATGCACGTGTTGCAATGTTACAGGAAGAGGGTCCCAAGGTCAGAGAGAAAGGAGCATAGCAGAGGGGAACAGTCCCAGTTCAAGTTCGAGTTCAAGGGTACTTAGGCTTTTTGGGGTGAACATGGAATGCCAAACCGAACATGATTCTGGACCCTCCACACCCCAATCTTCCTACAATACTACC
This sequence comes from Vigna umbellata, assembly GCF_029865625.1. Classification (NCBI taxonomy): domain Eukaryota; kingdom Viridiplantae; phylum Streptophyta; class Magnoliopsida; order Fabales; family Fabaceae; genus Vigna; species Vigna umbellata. The sequence continues at coordinate 9,594,043 of NC_142172.1, read as the reverse complement.
AACATGCCCTCCACACAGGGCACACAAAACCATCACCATTTCTACCATCGTCACCAACCATACTACTACTATTAGACTTTCTTTTCTTTTTCTTTTTCCCTTTTCCCTCAAGTGTAAGATATGTATCCACTTGATTATTTTATATCAACTCTTTCTCTCCATCCTCTAACTTCTTCACAATCTTTCTTCTCACATTCAACTTTTTCTTTTTTTTTTTTCATTTTTCTTCTGGCACTTCATTTTAGGCAATCAATATTAAATCATATCTTGCTACCTACACTTCAAGAAGATAGTCCTTTTGCATACTCAAACTGTGGGCACCTCATCGGATTTTGTGTTCAACTTTTACTTTCAAAGGAAATCTTAATTAAATTTCTAGTAAAGAGCTTGTTTTTATTATCTCAAAAATCTATGTTTTGTTTTCTTAATTAGTTAAATGCGATTGTTCTAAATTTTATAAACCACTTGTTAATTGTCATGATTACATGGATTAGTTGGATGAAACTATTGCAATCCTTTAGAGTTAGTCATAGAATCTTTAGTTGATGAAGTTCAAATATACGTTAACTAACGTAGAAGAGAACCTTTTCTTCTCCTTTTTAAGCTTTGGAGCATCTCCTAAATAATGTTAATATTGCTGGGCTTACAGCAAAGTTAGTAATATTATCCGATTAATTTTAACAACTAATAATGAGTTTTATGATTCATGCTATACTTAACGTAAAAATAGCATTTTTTTAATCCCTTGTGTTTACGTATTCATTGATAGATTGATTACCCTTATAATTTTGGTAGATTAAAAAGAATGGGAAGGGATGGTTTCCTTCTACCCGACAAGTACTACTTAACTTGGTTATTTGCCACGTTTGTGGTATCATCTTGTATAACTTAGATCTCTTTTAATATATAAAATTTCTTTTAAGCAAAAGAAAAAAAAAAGATTTGGCTCTTTCTCTTTAATAATGAGAGTGATGACCGACATTATTTTCTATTAAGGTCTAATTAAGCTGCAAATATGGGAACCCCATTTTATAATAATATTGAATGTAAGATGTTGTCGGTCAAAATTAAACTCGATTACAATTGACCTCTTCAAGAAAGTTGTAACTTAAGAGGAGCATGAAGAAAAATCGACAAAGCAATTATTAGACGAAAAAAGTTCAAAACCGACATTGTTGATTAAAAGAGAACATTACACATGTTGGTAGCACTTGGGCAACTTCGATGTAAATTGGATTTAAGGAAGTTTTGTATTTTTGAAAATGTTAACTATCATTGAAGCATTATAAAGAGGACATTGCAGGTAAAATAAAGGTAATAATACATTTGTAAAACATTCACTTGTATAAAAATGTCTCAAGTTATGACTATCAACATAATGATTTGTCTTTCAGTGCATCTCTTTAATCTTCTTTCCCTTTTCTCATTTACTTAAGATTACATCTTCTTTTTTAACTATCTTCAATTTAAAATTTTTGCATTCACATTATTACTGTAAAATTATTTATTATAAATGTATTTGTTCCTCATGTAACTTTATTTCACTAGGAAAAGTTAACAAATGATAATGTGAGTCTTATATGTTTAATTTTAGATCAAATTGCTCATGTTTACAAAAGTATGGTAATTGTTTATTGGAATACAAATGTTTATACCATTTCAGAAACATCGTTTAAGAACAATTCAAACTTAAAATCACGGATTGAAAGAAAAAATCTTGTTGTTAAGAATTCAATTTTTACACACACATATCTTTTTAAGTGATGACCATTAAAAAAGTCAGTCTAGAAATATTGAATCGAATAAGAGAATGGTAATAGTTTAGAATTTGATAGACTTGTTAGAAATTGAAGAACTTATTATTTGTCTAAATAAATTAATGTGTTATTCTCGAATAGAGATCACTAGTGCAGAAAGGGCATTTAACGTCTGTTATTTTGGCCTTTTAACGCCAGCTCCAGAATCGACGTCTTTATGGGTGACGTTAATCAAATGTCGGACTCAAACAGGCCCGACGTCTTTAAAGACGTCGGTTACTGCATGACCCCGACGTCTAAGGGACTCCATAGACGTCGGTTAATGTAATGTCCGATGTCTAAAGGGCTACACAGACATCGGATAATGCAATGTCCGACTTCTATGGAGCCCCTTAGACGTCAGACATTGCATTAACCGACGTCTACTGCAGCTTGTGTCTTTGAGTAGCGTAGTAGCACCTTCTTTCTTTGCTAGTTTCGTCATAGAAAAGGTTGCGTCTTTTGGATCTCTTATGGCATTTCAACCGAAAACCGAATCTGGGTCCTTGCCTAGTTCCATTAAAACCACCAATGAAAACGAACGGTGACAATAGAACTAGGCAAGGACCGAAGTTCGGTTTTGGGTTGAAATGCTATAAGACATCCAAAAGACGCAAGCTTTTCTTACGAGGAAACTGGCAAAGAGAGAATGCGGTACAACGCTACCCAAAGACACGAGAAAAACTGCACCAAAACACAACAAAAACTCATTTTAATCTGTTCAAGTGAAAGATAATCAAGCAAAGACTAATATAATCTGAATAAAAGTACGTTTAAACGGTTCAAAAGAGACAAAAACGCACCTGGAAAAGCAATGCCACGGAGAGAAAAGGCGAGAACGAAGACGATGAAGTGGTGCTCGTAACAGCGGGTTTGATGTATGATTTAACATCAAACTAGACGTCGGCTCCCCAGTTGAACCGACGTCTATTCTGGCCTAGACGTCAGGGCCCTCACTAATATGAGGTCCAAAACAACTTTTTATCAGGCCATTTATCAGTGCATCTCTTTAATCTTCTTTCCCTTTTCTCATTTACTTAAGATCACCTCTTCTTTTTTAACTATCTTCAATTTAAAATTTTTGCATTCACATTATTACTGTAAAATTATTTATTATAAATGTATTTGTTCCTCATGTAACTTTATTTCACTAGGAAAAGTTAGCAACTGATAATGTGAGTCTTATATGTTTAATTTTAGATCAAATTGCTCATGTTTACAAAAGTATGGTAATTGTTTATTGGAATACAAATGTTTATACCATTTCAGAAATATCGTTTAACAACAATTCAAACTTAAAATCACGGATTGAAAGAAAAAATCTTGTTGTTAAGAATTCAATTTTTACACACACATATATCTTTTTAAGTGATGACCATTAAAAAAGTTTAGAATTTGATAGACTTGTTAGAAATTGAATAACTTATTTGTCTAGATAAATTAATCTGTTATTCCTGAATAGAGATCACTAGTGCAGAAAGAACATTTAACGTCTGTTATTTTGGTCTTTTAACGTCAGTTCCAGAACCAACGTCTTTGTGGGTAACGTTAATCAAACGTCAGACTCAAACAGGTCCAACGTCTTTATAGACATCGGTTACTGCATGACCCCGATGTCTAAGGGACTTCATAGACGTCGGTTAATGCAATGTCTGATGTCTAAAGGGCTACATAGACGTCAAATAATGCAATGTCCGACGTCTATGTAGCCCCTTAGACATCGGACATTGCATTAACCGACGTCTACTGCAGCTCGTGTCTTTGAGTAGAGTAGTAGCACCTTCTTTCTTTGCTAGTTTCGTCATAGAAAAGGTTGCGTCTTTTGGATCTCTTATGACATTTCAACCGAAAATCGAATCTGGGTCCTTACCTAGTTCCATTAAAACCGCCAATGAAAACGAACGGTGACAATAGAACTAGGCAAGGACGAAGTTCGATTTTGGGTTGAAATGCTATAAGACATCCAAAAGACGCAAGCTTTTCTTACGAGGAAACTAGCAAAGAGAGAATGCGGTACAACGCTACCCAAAGACACGAGAAAAACTGCACCAAAACACAACAAAAACTCATTTTAATCGGTTCAAGTGAAAAATAATCAAGCAAAGACTAATATAATCGGAATAAAAGTACGTTTAAACGGTTCAAAAGAGAAAAAAACGCAACTGGAAAAGCAATGCCGCTGAGAGAAAAGGCGAGAAGGAAGACGATGAAGTGGTGCTCGTAACAGCGGGTTTGATGTATGATTTAACAGCAAACTAGACGTCGGCTCCCCAGTTGAATCGACGTCAGGGCCCTCATTAATATAACGTCCAAAACAACTTTTCATCAGGCCATTTAGACATCGGATGGCGTTATCCGACGTCTGTTAACGGGGGCCCCGACGTCTATATAATATTATGGATGTCGGGGTCCCGCCTAACAGACGTCTATATGCCAACTTATTTACGAAAATGCCACCAGTCAACAATTTACGTTGGTTATTTTGTGGTCCGACGTCTACGGGATGACGTTAAAGCCCAGTTCTGCACTAGTGGATGAAAAAAAAAGGAAGTTACAGTTATTATAAGTTTCACGCTTAGCGTAAATAACATCATTAAATTGATCGCAGAGTCAATTTTCTTTTGTATGCTTTTTTTTCTTCTCCCTTGCCTCTGCACTTTTTCTCTTCTTCCTTTTCCCCCTTTTTCTTATCCTCATTCCCTGCCACACCATTTTCAAAGAAGCAATCCTAGAGCTTTCGGGGCTTCAACATCAATAACAAGGTTGATTTAGAAAACGGTGGGAGAGTATACAATAAATTGTGGGCGATCCTAGATCCAAGGAGGTAAGCATGTCAGTCGTGATGTTCTTTTTATGAGAGGTTTATCGGGAAATATTTTATAAATGAGATTTGAGTCCAATTAATACAAAAAATTGATATTACTTTTAACAAAAAAAACCTCAAGACATTGAGTTTATAGATTGTTTTCTTCTATGATATTTAACTTTCTCATTTATATTTAATGTGAAACTTAAATTGATATTTCAATTATTTCTATTAATCTTTCCTCAAGGACGAGTCCCTTTCATATGGTATATTTTTCTTCAAGTGTACGGTGACTTGACGAACCAACCACCGATGAGTTTTTTTATTCTTTCATATGGGGGTTTATTGGGGATATATTATATACATATGACCTGAGTCATTCCACATAAGCGATTAGCATTACTTTTAACCTAAAACCTCAAGGGATTGGGTTTATGGGTATTTTTTCTTATATGGTATTTAAATTTGTCATTTCTATCCAATATGAGACTTAAACTAACACTTGAATTATTCCCAACAAGTCGGGGTCAAAATAAGATATTTGTAACAAGTTAGTAGCTCTATTGATGCCAACAATGATGTTGAGAGTGGAAGAGGAAGAATAGGAAGGTTTTGATGAAAAAGGAAAAACCTTGGTAGTGAAAATCCTAGCATAAGGAGAATGACAATGAGTATGGACATGGTGGTGTGACTTAGAAGGGCCTAAGATGCTCAACCTAAGACCTAATTCAATCTCAAACTCTTTTGCATAAGAAGAGTCCTCTGAAGACAACACTAAGTTGTCATCTTTGGACACAATTAACATCGACCCAACACTACCACAACTAGTTAGAACCAATACGACTTGTATTTATGGAAAGTTGAGGATGAATAAGCTAATGAGTAGATGAATTTGAAGAAAAATCAGTTTGTGAAGAAGAACAAGAAGTGTATAAAAACCGAAAGTGGTGGAATGCATTGGTGTGTTTCTTGCCACTAGCTCCCCGTTTCAAGAAGAGGAGAGTGAAGTTGTCTAGAGACTAGGACTTTCTCGGAGGTTGTGCTAATATGATGACCATTCAAAAATGCAGAAAGCTATAAATGTTGGAGAAGGATTAGGAATTTAAAAATCGTGTTGTTGGAAGGTAAGAAAATATGGAAAAGGAAGAAGAAAAGACTTGCAATAGCGAGAGAGAAGAATTTGTTTTCTTTTTTTCATTAACAATATTGAATTAGACAAACCGTAATAACTAATAATGTTTTGATAATAGCAAAATATTATACCAGGCGAGTAAGCCTTTGGTTAAAAGTGAAGTTGTTAGATGACTAAGAGAGAACGTCTAACAGATATATCAAGGTTGAATACTTGACCTATGTAGTTAAATACTATGTGTAGTATAATAAGTTGGAAGTCTAGTATATGCAAAAACCAAGTTTTAAGCAATAGACGAGTCTAAGCAGTAGATGTCAATGTGTTATATGAGTACAAAATGTGTGTTGGCCAGGTTAAAGCATTAGACAACCCAAGTCTCTAGACAACCTAAGTCATTTGTTAGATGATAAGGTGTTAGACGACCTAAGGCGGCTTAAGCCATTAGACGACCAAGGCGGAAGACGACCTAAATAGTTGAAACAATTATAATGCGCTTTGATGTCTGATATAGGTTTTGATCTCTGTTTATGATGCAAATTGATATAAGTGTTAAAAGAGAGAATTAATGATATGAACTATGATGTTTATGAAAATTATCTTATTGTAATTGCATTCTAGAAGAGGAAAAGTTTTGAAAACAAACATTCAAACAATATGAACATTAAGAAAATATTTTATGTGAATGATGAATGAATTGGTTGATTGATTGAATAATCTTATTGCTCTAACCATTCAAATGCAAAATCAAGTTGTGAACATTGAAAAGAGCATAATTTAAACCAAGTTTGAGCTTAATAATAAAAGGAAAGAAGATATCCTGAAGAACACAAGTTGATTTGAAATTGAAGTCTTGAATGAAGTTGAAGATTCAAACTGAAAATCAAATTGAAGAAATAGATCAACTACTTCCATATCAAGAAGATTACAAATAAAGAGTTGCAATTCAAATTCTCAAAGGCTATCAAATGCAACAACTTTATAAAAAATACAAAGCCTTACGAAAATAATACGAACAAGAGAATATAAAAAGACCAAAGTGGTGAGAAATTGTCACATCAATAGTGTCTAGAGAAATTGGATTGAGAGCCTGAATATTGTAAAATCATTCACTAAGTGAAGTTGTAACCTATGAGTTATAGTGTTCATTCCTACTAAGAGAGTGTTATTTGATTATTCATTGATTATTCATTTTAATTGGTCTCAATTGAGTCTCTAATTTTGAAAATGTGTAAGAATTTGGTCTAAATTATTAAGAATGATAAAAAAGAGAGTTACAATGAAATGTTTCGGTGCAAAGGGAAAATGTAAATGGTATGGTTATCGTGTTTATAAGTTTGTAGCGAAGTCATGACAAATAAGGAAATAATTGATTATCATAGCTGTAATAGAGATTTTAACGTAAAATCCAAGTGGCTAAGTAAGAAGATGGAGAAGACAATTAGAGAAAACCCACATATGAAGGTGATGGACATCCGTGACAAAATGAGTCGGAAATAAAATATAGGTATCTATAGAAATATGGCTTTTCAGGCTAAAGCTATTGTATCAGGCCATATTGAGGGGTCATTCAAAGAACAATACAGAAGAATATATGATTATTCACATGAGCTCTTGAGAAAAAATCCATCTTCTATAATAAAGGTCAAAGTTAAGGTGATGTTGTGACGTAATATTAAGGAGATTCTATGCATGTTTGAAGTCATGTAAGGACAATTTCATATTATGTAGACCTATCATTAGATTGGATGGGTGCTTTCTGAAATACAAGTATATAGAGGTAAGTTATTAACAATAATTGGAGATATGAGAATGAGCAGATTTTACTTATAGCACATGTTGTTGTAAACAGACTTCAAAAAGAATCATGGTTAACGAAATATTAAATACTAAGGAAGTGAATTGTTGGTTCTCATTGTAGTTTAAGTATTTGAAGTTGGTACTCTGTTTTGTATAATTAAACACAATTAGGTCCCACTTCAAAAATTGTTATGCTTATGGATCTGTTTCTGTTAGCTATAATGTGGGTTTATATATTCATCACAAGTGGTCAGTAGAGAAGTTATTTGAAGTCAGACACACCTTACAAATTGGGGGAGCAATTTGTGTTCAACATTGAGAAAATGGGATGTAGATGCAAAAAATGGAGCATAAATGGTATTCCTTACTGTTACGCCCTGACTGCAATGAAATTTTGAATATAAATGAAGAGAATTTCATTTATCATTGGTTCAGGTAGTCAACATATGAAGAAACCTGCACATTAATAATCTACCCTATCAACGGTTAAAAGGTGTGAGAAATTACTTTATCCTGATATCTTACAACCAAGGAAAAAAGTACTGTGTGGAAGACCTAAGAAAAAGATAAGACTAGAGTCGTGGGAAATAAAGAAGTGTGATATTGAATTAAGAAAGGAGGGTTTTGAAAAAGATGTTTTGTCTGTAGGAAGATTGGACACAACATAACTTCTTGCCTACAAAGAAGTCAACCATAACAAACTGAAGCAACATAAGCCCCTTCAATAGTATCTCCACCACATGAATCAATATCAATCCCTTGTAACAGAGTGTAATACACACCTAACCTTCTCGTCCTACCACCATGAGAAGACATGCTAGTATTCTGCGTCCCCCAACCATTACATGTGTAAGGCGAACAAGAATGAGACCTAGACGTACCTTATCTCATCAAACCACAATGGGGAAGACAACCTCTTCTTTGAAACTCTGCACCTTAAAATGTTAGGGCAAACACAATGCTCTCCCTAAAAAGGCACAAGAAGCACATAATCTACATTGCCATTTAAAATGAAATGGCACATAATTCATACATATTCCCACCTTATCATGTTTAAACTTCGTTTCACAGAAAATAACAGAAAACGTCTAATTGTTCCACATTTTCAAAATTAGGAGTTGAATTAAGACCAATCAAAATATACTACTTGACATTTTCGAACAAATACAAGAATCAACTAAATATTTTAACCTTAATTAATTAACTAACTTACAATTGTATATTTGTGAATGTAGTTTTTAAATTTATTTTCAAACTTTATTCATCCCTTTTCTAGAGTTACATTACTTTAATAAACGTTGTTAGCAAATAAAAACAAATTTACTCTATTTAAAAAATATCAAAAATCAATTAAGTAGAAAGAAAAATAGAGAAACAAAATTAAATCATGAAACTAAACATATGAATCAAATTATTAATTAAACCTATATTTTTTAAGATTATCATCCACTAGACCATTGTATGCTCATCAAATACTAAATTAACGTCAATATAGTGTGACGTTATTTTTGTCGACTTATATATTATAAATATTTAAATTTTAAAGGATTAGTTGTTATTAAGCATATTTCATTCAACTAATATTATATCAAAATTTTAAATATAATGTACCATTTAGCGTTCATATATACTCTATACTATTAGTTACATCTAACATTGTTATTATAGTATTTTTATTTTTTTAGACACAAAATTAATACCATTTTTTAGATGAATGTTGACTTTTATCAGGTCGTTAATTATATTTTTCTTGTAATTTTTGAAAAAAAAATTAGACATTCACTAGGGTCTCTTAGTATAATATTGCACTACTTTCCATAATATCAATTTATTAATAAAAATAAGAAATCATATATTAATAAAGATTATTTATTGTGTAAAAAAATATTATTTTTGTTAATAAATATAATGCATGTTTATATTCATATACCGTCTATAAACATGATTTTTATACTAATAAATTATTTATTACTATTTATATTTATTTGTTAATGATGGAAAATGCTATTGAATATTATTTATGCATGAAGTCAATATTATTTATGTTAATAAATAATATTGTTGATGCTTTTTAAATTGGAAAATAACTTATCATGATCTAGCTAATGATAGACAATTACAATAAAATTTCAATATAATCTTTAGTAAGGAGAAAACAATTGGTATAAAATTACAACAACTTTATCTTCATAAGCTTATTGGTGTCTAAGATAGGAATAATGATTATCTAGATTCGATTTTAAGCTTATGAAGGTGGTTGTGCAACAACTTGTGGAACTTGTTGCGTAGCTTGTTTTAGAGCCTATTGGAGAACCTGTTTGGGAGCTTGTGCTTTTATGGTGGAGTCCCTGGTTTAGCCTATGATTGAGTCTGTGGTAAAGCTTATGGTGAAGACTATGGTGGACCCTAGAGTGGATCTTGTAGGGGAGCATGTGCTCGATATTGTTGCTCAGTCATAACATAAGCTAAATCATGATAATGTTTGTGTTATACCTCTCTATCAGTTACTTTGCTAACTTTCAGTTTTAGTTTCCATTTTTATGTTTTTCTCTATATCTCCCTTTTTCTCTAATCAGTTGTGCACATTCAATAAAATTCTCTTCTCTTTCTCTTGTGTTTGAGATCCGTAGTATGCTATCAATTTGTTAATAGTCCTTCTACAACCTTTTTTATCTCTGTTCACCATGGCTTATGATATTTTTACCCCTTTGGATCCCTACGATTTCTTCTTCATCAACCATGGTGATCATCCTAGTCAAAGTATTCTTTCTACTCCTTTAAATGTGAAAATTTTGGCCCTTGGAGATGTGTTGTCACTATCGCTCTTGAATCCAAGATCAAAATGGGTTTCGATGGCTCCCTTCTCTAACCCATTGATCTTTGTGGAAAAGGAACAGTAGCATCGTTCAATCTTGAGTTCTCAATTCGATTACCAAATATATTGCTACGAATATCGTTTACTCTTGGCTTAATAGCACTCATGGTCCCAATTTTTGTCAGGTTTGTTCGAAATGGTCCTAGTGCTTTTAAAATGTTCAATATAGTCCTAAAGATTGTAATTTGTGTTCAATTTAGTCTTTTTTGCAAACGCCGTTTAAATCGTTAACAGTCAAATGTTCAACTGTGCAATCAGTGAATGACATGCTATTTACCTACTAATGTGTTTAAGGCGTAGTGAGGTGGATCAGGCCAATGAGGCCTTGCCACGTGTCAGCCCCTTCCCCACTCAAAATTAGGGTTTTAGATAGGGGAAAGGGATCTCATGCGCCTCTTCTCTCTTCTTCCTTGCGGCGTAAATTAGGGATGAATTTGCAGGTATGTGAAGAAGCTTGATGATGCTATGACTGGCGAGATGATGGAGAAAGAAAGTGAAAGTACTAAACCAAGCCCTAAACCCTCGCAACCCTTTTTCTTTTTCTTCTTTTTGGTATGAGATTTTCGATTCTTTTTTTTACCAAAAACAGTATAAACAAATTAAATTGTTCTTGGTTAACAAAAATTACCTTTTTTTTACTCATTTCACTATATTATATAAAGAATATATAAAGAAGAAAAACTACACTTTCCATCCCTTGCAAATTATAAATATATTTTTTCTTATTCTTGTAAAAAAAAATTATATGTTTAAGCTTTCCTAACTACAAAATCTATGAATGTAATAATCGGACGCCGACTCTATCAGTGAGAATTTTGACGTGGCTTATATACATATCCTTAAATTAATATTTGTATTAACATATATCGTTTGGTGTAAGGTTTAATATTTGATTAAGTTCTTTTTTTTGTTATTGTTAAGTTTGTGATTTCAGTTTTAATTGTGAAGGTGAATTTTTTTTCGAGTTTTCTATTGGAATTTCTCCACATAGCATTTGAAAATTTTAAACTGAATAGTATTCTTTTAATTTCGTACTGTTTTAAGTGTTATGGGAACATGTTAAATAAAGTTAAAAGATATTTTTTTTCATATGACTATTATTAAAAGCATTAAAGAAGGAGATTGCGACTCTGCAATTTTAGGGTTCGCATAGTGGTGGCGGCCCTAAGGTCTTGCCGTGTTGATGGCGGTGGTGACCTGAAACAGTGGTGGCAAGGTAGGCACTGCTTGTGATGTGAAGAAGAAGTGGTTTGTTGCTATTGCTGCTAGGTCGCGTTTCTAGGTTCTTTTCGTGTAGTTGTGTGTTGATGCTGGTGAGGTAGTGTCGCGACGGCGCTAGCAATGAAGGTGAGGTAGTATAAAAAAACACTTTCAAAATCAATAAATCCACCTCATTGTGTCTTAAGGTGTCCACGTGGGCAGTTAAATGTCATCTCATATGGGTTTTGCACAGTTGGATAGTTGGTCATTAACGATTTAAATGACATTTACAAAAAGAACTAAATTGAACACAAATTACAATCTTTAAGACTACATTGAACATTTTAAAAACAGTATGACCATTTTGAACAAACCTGACAAAAATTGGGACCATCAATGCTATTAAGCCTTTACTCTTTAACTGTTGTTGCCTTATGGGAATATTTAAACTAAACACATATGCAAAGTAATGATCCTCTAGTGTCCTAGTTAAAGGAAGCTATTTTTTCTTCCAACAAGGAACGATGACTATGTCTCAATATTTTTCTATGATAAAGAGTCTTTAGTAAGAAATGGGTGATTTCCAATCATCTCATTCTGCATTCTGAGCACATGATGCCTTTTTCCATGGATTTTAATACCAAATACTCTTATATTAATGTTCAGTTAATGGACTTTATTCCTTTCATAAGTCGTGTGTTTTCTTTAATAATTGACACAAAAAATTAAATAAATAAATAAATATCAATAATTAAAAATGTATATTAAAAAAATTACTAACATCACTTTCAATAATAAACAAAGATTTTACCGATGGATTTTAAAATTTAAATTACTGACAAATTTTCTCGCAGATTTTAAAATTTTAATTACCGACAAAAAATAATTAATAATACGTATTTTATTACCAATATATTTAAATATTTTGATAATATTTCAGTAATTAAAATTTTTAAATTCATCAATAATTTAAATATATCATCTGATTTATTTCTGTCAATAAAATTTAATGTATAATTTGAATATTTTTTATAATATTTAACCACTTTACTAAATATTTCTAATTTAATAAATAATGTTATCTATAATCTCATAATTTATAAACTAAAAGCTTATCACTATTTACTAAAAGAAAATTCACGATCATATAAAGTTTGATTTTTTAAAGGGATACAAATAATTTTCTTTTTTCGCTTTTGGGGTAGGGGTTTACATAGAGCTGTCAAAATGGATTACAACCCGCGAGCCAATTCAGTCCATTACGGGTTTAAGCCGTGTTGAGTTTGAAAAAATTGTATTTTTTTTATGCGGGTCAGATTTAAACCCGACTGATTTAAACTCAGCTCATGCGAGTTGAACCCGTGGTAGACTGGGTTGGTCCAACAACCCACTTATCTAATTTTATTTTATTAAAATTTATTTTTAATTTTATAAAAAAATATTTATTATTATTTTTTTGCTTGAAAAAATTATTTAAATTTCTTATTTTCAAAATTAATTAAGCACCCATGTTGGGAATGAAATTTGTTTAGATTTGAATTATAGAAAGTTTGTAAAAAAATTTTATTTAAAAAAATTGTAATTAAGTGAACTAGTGAGCCAACCCATTTACCACCAACTTGTGGTGGGTTAGACTAGGTTCGAATTTTTCTGTCTCACTAATAAATGAGCCGGGTTGGGTTGGCGAGGGTTACTCCCTCCACCACCACAGGTTGGTCCCGCACCTCCACAACTTTCTTTTATTTCCAAAATTGACCTTATTTAAATATTTATTTTTATTTTTAATTATTTTAATCTAAAATTCTAATCTATTCTTACTTCCTTTCATTCTTCATTGCCCTAGCTCCCACACCCCCACACCATAAAATATTCTCTTCTTTTTCTCTTCCTATTTCCCTTTTTCACTGTGGCAGCCCCACACTCCAACACCCTCGCAGAAACTTTATTTTTTTCTTTCACTTTCTTCTTCCTCTCCTCCTAATACTTTTCTTGTCTTTGATTTTCGTTTCCTCCTCTGTTTTTGATGCTTCCATTGTCACTAAGTTAGCTCCACAGATGGTTGGTTGCCTGAACGAATATGGGAGATCCGTTCGGTCTTGAATGGATCTTGATTTCCGTTGACGGAATCGCATATCCGTGAAAGGAATCCTCACTTGAAGTTGGAAGAGGAAGAAGAAGAAATGTCTGGTGTGAAGAGAGCGTTGAGGTAGTTTACGTTCGAAAGCGGCAAGACCACCGACCGCAACTCGTCAAGACGCATAACGTCGTTTCACAGAGGCGGCGGAGCTAAGCGGCTGCAACCAACCGTAGATCTCAAAAGGAACACCACTTCTTTCGTGGGTATCGTTGAATGGATCGAGTACGATCCTAATCGTTCTTCCGACATCGCACTCGTTCGCTGGCTACAAGGTGTCCACCACCGCCGTCGCGCCAGCGCTGGCCTCGCGGCCTGCTCATCCAAGCTCCTAGCCCTCAATCCCGCTGTCACTAACAGTGGCAACATTCGTGGCATGTCCGAGCTTAATTCGATTTTGCCACGCATTGGAACTTCCACTAGAGAGGTTTTCCTGTCTGCGTTCTCGTCCATGGCCAAGGGAAAGGATACGAAATCTGAATTGGAATCAGTTTCTTTGATCGGATTGTCGCGATGCGGTTGCTGCCTCGAGAGCTCCGTTCTTTGCGCCACGTGGGAAAGGGGAGGAGATGTTGGTGTAGGGAGATTCTCCAAATTCGGTGACGGATGAAAAGAAGTAGTTAGAATATGCTTCTAGTAGTTTGAATGAGAAGGTTGCTGAGAAAGAAAACCTATTGGAAATTTTGAGCGATGACTTAAATCTAACATAAGGTAAATTGCAAAGCACTGAAAGTGATCTCAGGGTTGTTGAATTGAGAGAGAGTGATATAATTGAGAAACTTAAAGCTTATGAAGAAAATCTTGTCATTAGAGGAAGAGATATAGAGGAAACTGCTACAAGACACTCGGAACTTCAATTGTTGCATGAGTCTCTAACGAGAGATGCATAACAGAAACTCCAAGAAGCTATAGAAAAATTCTTGAGAAAATTAAGATTTTGGAGAAACTGATTACACGGGGTGGGGAACAGTCTACATCCTTGAAGAATCAACTTGAATAAAGTATTTAAATTTTTTGGTTTTTTGATATATACAAATAAAAACCATTATTAAAATAAAGTCTAAAATAAAAACAATAAACTAAAATAACAAAAAAAATTAAAAGATGTAACCTTCTACGGATGTCAACATTCGTTCACGGATATCAACATCCGTTGAAGGTGAAACAGATGTTGATATCCATTTTACTAGAAGGGCAAATTTGGTATGGGATGGTGCAGGGAGCATTTGGTGGTGGTGGAGGGAGCAACACTTTGGGTTGGCTCACTAAATGACCAACCCATGGTCAGCCGAGCCGGGTCGGGACCGGATGACTCATTTTGAAAGCTCTAAGTTTACATTGTGTTAATAGCAGTTTTATTCGAAATAATATCTCTTTCAAAACAATCAGTTGCTTAGTTTTATTCAAGAATGAAGATCATAGTATTAGAAAAATCACAAAATCAAATTATCAACTATAGATATTAAATATAGGATTATTAATGGTGAAAATTAAATGAAATATATCATAAGGTTGTGAGTAATTAAATTTGATATTATAAATATTATACATTTATTATGACCACTTAAAATTGATATTATATATAAACACAGATAAGTCATAAGGAAGAGCTAATTACACAACTATTATATATATTTAAGTATTTTATAATTTTCTTTAATTACATTAATAATTTATTTTAGACACTTTATCACTTTTTTTTCTATATAATTTAATTTACGTATTGTTTTCTTTATTTTTTACTATTTCTTTATATGTTCAATAGATCTTATACTATTTTATTTATGAACCTAAGTATTTAAATCATGGGTTAAATATGTTTTTCGTTCCTTAGGTATCACATAATTTTTGTTTTAGTTCCTACTCGAAACTTTGATGGTTTTTAGTCCTCATAGTTTTAAAATTCTTACTGTTAGTACTTAAAATTGGATGACGTTAACTTTTGTTTGACGTGGCTAACGACCAGCCAACTTGTCATGCCACCTGACTACTTTTAATTGACGTGGCAGTAAAGGTGTGGTGGTCGGCCACTTGGTCTGGTGGTCAGCATGGTGGTCTTTGCCCATAACCGTTCGGTCTTTTCCCAACACCGTTCGGTCTTTTCATATATTGCACTTCACCCGTCACCATAACCGTTCGGTCTTTGCCCAACACCGTTCGGTCTTTCATATATTGAACTCCAACCGTCACCATAACTGTTTGGTCTTTGCCCAACACTGTTCGGTCTTTTATATAGTCCGTTTCTATTGCATTGTTCTGTTGATTGTAATAGGACCCACCAGGCCGATCGACCACCAGGCCGAGTGACCGACCACCCACCAGGCCGACCGACCACCACATCTTTATTGCCATGTCAATTAAAAGTAGTCAGGAAAGGTAACATCACACGTGGGTTGACCGTTAGCCACATCTACTAAAAGTTAATATCGTCCAATTTTAAGGACTAATAGTAAGAACTTTAAAACTATGAAGACTAAAAATCATCAAAGTTTCAAGTAGGGACTAAAATCAAAATCGTGTGATACTTAAAGACGAAAAACATATTTAACCTTTAAATTAATAATAATTTAACACATAAAGATATGATAACAAAGTTTACAGCATAAATGACAAAATGTATAAAAGAATACATATCCCTGTCCATACTTTTGATATTACATATTTTGTTGTTTTTACGGAAAACATATTGTTAATAGATTATTTTAATAAATTCCCAGTAACAAGATCAACCTTAGGTCAATTCCTTCCATGACCTGTAGTCTTTTGATAACAAAAACTTCCATGTATATATAGCTTTGGGCACCAGTCTTACTTTTTCTCCATAGAAATATGATTTTTTTTATAAGGCAATATATTTGTATGGAGGTTTACGATAAAATTTAGAATATAATTAAAATATATTAATAATGTTTTGTTCTTATAATAAAATATAATGATAAATGATGGTATAATAAATAGAATGAGTTTTGTAATTGATTAAGATAATAAGAAGCAGTAAAGAAGAAGAAGACGAAGAATGATGGAAGTGAGAAAGTGATGCAGCAGAAGATCCTTGAATAGAAAATGTGTGGATGTGAAGCAGATAAGAAAATCGCCGAGGATAAAGATATGTGGATGTGACATCGATGAATTGACCGAATTAAGAGAAAAGAAAATGGAAAGAGAATGAAAATCCCTGATTTTCATACCAAACTTTCACACAACACTGTTAAAGTAAAAGGCAAAAGAGGGTAAGTAATAAGTAAGTTGTGGCAGTGGGAAAAACAGCAGCAGCAGCAGCAACAGACCAGAGACACAAACAGAGAGACAGACAGAGAGAGTAGCTGCCGTAGGACCCATTCAGGAAACTCTCTGCCACACCAAATTCAAAATAACATATCACAAATTTTTACAATTCTTTAACTTTTATATACATTCTATTTTTCTAAAATAACAATTTAAATCAAATTAAAGTCTTTTTGTACTGTACCTACTGTTGTTTATCTTAATTGCTATGAGACTTTTTCAAAAATATATATTATTTTTATCAATCCAATAAAATTATATTACATTAATTTAAATTTAAATTTGATCCAGTGAAGTCATCTTGGAACCTTTCCTCTTACACTCTTTGTCTGCAAATGGCGCAGGTGGCATCTGTACATGTGCACAAATCTCATGCCTCACTTTCACCAATAATTCCAACTTCAAAAACCTCCTTTCACGTTAATTTCTTCTTCTAAGCTTTCATTATTTACCTTTTCTTCTTTGTACCGTGGGATCAAACCACCTCTTTCTTTTTTTATTCACAATGAAATATCTATAGAAAGAGTGAGATTATTTTAAGAAAATATTATATTTATTCCCAACCACATAAACTTTGTAAGAGTTGCGAAAAAGGATGTAATACATTTTTTTATTAATTAAAAAAATTACAAAATATTATGGGAGAAATGTTTTAGTAATTTAATTGTTTGAAAATAATTATATATATATATATATATATATATATATATATATATATATATATATATATATATATTAATAGACACAAGTGAGAGCATATATATTAATATGCGTAAATGAACATGTTAGAAATGAATTTGACTATATACAAATTTTGAGTGAATGATGGAGATGTGTTTATTTTAATCTGGCATGAGAGAGTGTTAACAACAGGCTATAAAGACCCATTTCCATTACATTGTTGTTCAATACGATTCTCATTTGTACATGTTGTAACCTTATGCATGTTTTGAATGGTTAAAGGATTTACCAATACAATATCACTAATATACAAGTCCAAACTTATATAAAGATTTATATTATTTTTAGTTTAAAATTAATGAGTTTATAGATTTTTTTCTTATATAAAACTTAAAAAAAGAGAATATGTTTATTGCATTTTTTTTAGTTGATCACCAAGATGAAGAATCAATTTTGATACCACTAATGAATATTTTCAAAGAAATTTATCAATTATATAACACTAATGAGACACAAGTTCAAATATTTTATTATATAAAAGATTGATGCTACTTTTATTATAAAACCTTAAAACAATACATTTATAAATTATTTATAATGTGTTTAATTTTTTCATCTTTACTTAATTTTTACTTAATCTCAGACTTAAACTCATACTTAAATTTTCAAGATGTTAAACTCACACTTAAATTTTCAAAATGTGTGGTAACCTCTTATGGATGATTAGCAGAGTGGGTGAGATAGTTTTGGACCACTTTCACACACACCAATTTCAACTCATACATGTTGGAATATTTTAAGAAAAGTAAAATTTGCTTAACAAAGAGTAGATAAAGATATGCTAATCTTGTTTAAAAGAGAAACATTACAATTTATAAAACTTAGGAATAACTTCCCACTAACAACATGGTTTTATAAATAAGCCATGAAAATAACAAATCAACTAAAATTGACTCCTTAAAACTTGGAAAACAATAACAACTAAAAATAACAAATTCTAAATGTAGACATGTTTCAGTTCTGAAACATTTTCCTAACACTCCTCCTTACTTTAGGAGGAGCAAACAACAATCTATTGTCTTAGAAGATCAAACCTACTGATTGGAAGTGGCTTTGTAAACAAAACAACAAGTTGATTTTTAGACTTACACTAAACCAACGTTATTAATCCCTTTTTCTATACTTTCTTAAGAAAAATAATTTGATGTTGAAATGCTTAGTTTTTTCATGAAACACAGGGTTATGAGAAATAACAATAGCAACTTAGTTGTCATAAACAATCTTGATACTTTTTTTCTGCTATAGATTTAGATCCATTAAAATCTTTCTCAGCCATAAAGTTTGATTAACAACAATTGTTGCTACAATAAATTTTACTTCAATAGTGGATTGAGCCGCAACTTCTTGTTTCTTTAAGCTCCATGAGAAAACACTAGATCTAAGAGTAAAACAATAGCCTAAAGTACTTTTCATGTTATTCATGGAGCCTCCTAAATCACTATTAGAGAAACCATCTAATTTAAAATTTTTACTCCATGTGAACTTAACACCAGAATCATTTGTGCCTTTAACATTCTCTTGGTAGCTCTAAGATGTAATTCACTTGCACAGTGCACAAACCTAGACAAAATGCTTACAACATTTAAAATATTAGGATGTTTTGTAGTAAGATACATTAAGCAACTAATTAAAGTTCTAAAGTATCCCTCATTCACTTTATCACTCCATCTTCCTTATTCAGTTTCTCCTTTTGGTTCATAAAAGTGTTGGCTTCTATGCATTCTTCAAATCTAAACTTCTTTAAAATCTCCTTGGCATACTTTTTCTGACAGATAAAGGTTTCATGTTTAACTTGCTTAATTTTCGCTCAAAGGAAGAAAGTCATTAACCTGAGATCTGTCATCTAAAAACCTTCATCATTTTTTGTTTTCTCAAAAACCTTTATCATTTCTTGTTTGAATTCCTGTATCATCCCTACATCATTTTTTTCATCAAAATTTCTTCAACATAAAGTGAAACTATAAAAACATCATTTGTTTGATGTTTAACATAAAAGGTGGCTTCATACTAGTTTTTCTTAAAATCAATGTTAAAAAAATGTTCATCTATCTTATTGTACTAAGCTCACTTAGATGATTTTAATCCATAAAGAGCCTTTTTTAGAAGATACACCTTGTCCTATTCTGCATTCTTCACAAAACCTTCAGGTTGTTCAATATAAATTTCTTCATATAAAATACCATTTAAAAATGTTGGTTTTACATCTAGTTGATACACTTTCCAATTTATTTGAGAAACTACAACAAGTAAAATCCTTATGGTGTTTAATCGAGCATTAGGCACAAAGGTTTCCGAGTAATCCACACTAAAGATTTAAACATAACATTTCACAACATGTCTTGCCTTGTGTTTGTTGATGGAACCATCAAAATTTAACTTGGTTTTGTACACTCATTTGACTTTTATCACCTTCTTATCTTGGTGTCGATCAACTAGATCCCATGTTCTATTTTTCTCAATCATAAACATTTCCTCCTTCATTGTAGCCATCTAATTTTGATCTTTCTTTACTGTTCATAACTCTACAAGTTCGCAAACAATAATGTTTCACCTTTCATAAACATCAGAGAGTGATCTGGTACCTCTCAGAAGTATCATTTACTCATTCATTATTCCAGTTTGACTATTCATCTTTTACAAATCACTGTCTAACATCTTTATCTGGAAATACCCAACAATTTGTTTGAATATTCATTGATGGTGTCAGATTCTTTCATGCTTTGAAGCTCTAATTCTCACCTTAAATCAAGCAACTTAACATCGAATTTTGTCAATATTCGACGTTAATCAATTTCTTTTGTTTTTTTTTAATTAATTATGATCCTTTTTATAACTCTACGAGACCTGAAAAGCAAAAAAATAACAAATTTCAGTGTTTGGTATTTTATAAAGCATGAACTATGAACATATAGTGCAGTATCAACAACAAACAATAATAACCAACAACAAACAAGTTCAATCAAATGACAACAACAACAATAAACAAGTTCAACTAAACAACAACAACAAACAAGTTCAACAAAAAACAACAAACAAGTTCAACAAATAAGTTTTTCAAAACGAAAACAAAAACGAAAACTAACCTTCAAAAGATGGGTTCGTCGGAATAAAGTTTTGTCACAGTGAGAGAGAAAGCAGAATGCGCCTATGAAGGACAAGAGCACGAAAATAATCGGTTAAAACAAACAAAAATAACACATAAAGTAATTAATTAACATGCATTTGTATCGAATGAAAAAAATATTACATGTGATGCTCGTCAAACTTCGTTCCAGAAAAGTTTAAGAAGAGAAGATGGTATCGCGCGCTAAGATAAAGCTAATGAATTTTCAATCTCCCGCTCAAATTTTTATTGAATTCACTAACCTTTTAACGTCGAATTTAAAAGTCATTCGACTTTTTATATCCTTTTGCGTCGAATTACAATTCTAAACGACGTTCAATAATTTCATTTATTTACAAAAATGCCACTGCTCATTTTTAACGTTGGTTATTTAGTGGTTGGACGTTGAACGCGTGACGTTATACACTGCTTTTGTACTAGTGCTCGCTTCTAAATCTGCTTATGAGATATGTTGTGATGTCATCAAAATCATTTGCTTTGTGAATGACTTGGTGATCAATGAACCCATAGACATCATTGTAGCCCAAGTCGTTACTGACACCAAACATATACCTGAAATCAAAAGTTACCTTTGATATAAGTATACTTGACATATAAATCAATTTTATATAAATAATTGCTCATAGACTTACATCACCCATAGCTGAATTAATGTAATATTCAACTCTTCTCTTCCCGACGCAAGCTCCCTGACATCTTGGCTATGCAGGTCTATTGGGACCTTAAAGCCTCTCCCAAATACATTAACATCATATTTAACCTTCATAGGCTCATCTCCAATGATGTCACAAAGTTGCTGCAATGCACCAACATGATTGTCCTCATATAAACGAATCTTCTCTTGTCCATGCATCTGCTGTTACATGGAAAAATAGGATAAGTTTCAACATCAATAACATGGAAAATTTAAAATTGACAAGTGTAAAGTAGAAGTTCATACCGGGGGGTCAGAAACCGAACCAACCAAGTGTTTAGACCAAGCGATAAAAGACTGGAATGCTTGTGCCATAGTGAAAATCTCATTTGTGGGCAGAGGAACTGAGGCATCTGGTATGATAATGTCGTCTACTGAGACCTTCACCTCATCCGTTGATAGCTCCATACCATGAACAACAATCGCTGCCTTAAACAATATTCCACGAGCTACCAACATCGTCCTGGTACCATCGAAAACGTATAGCAGACATGAACTAGCATTGTCCATGTCATCCCCTAGGACGGCTGGTGCTGAACAACTTCCTTTTTCGCTTCTCCTTGTCAAAGTAAAGGTTAGATTAAAAAAATAATAAATTATTGAACATAAATGTTTATTGATTTTACCTGTGGGAGACACAATAGGTTCTTGTACTGGAGATGGCTGCGGGCGCATCCCATAACTCTCAAATTGCTGTTGGAACTGGCGCATAACTTTCTTAGTCACTTCTGTAGTGCCTTCATCATACAATTTTGTCCTAAGCTCCGCCCTTAACTCCGTCCTAACCTCCGCCCTAAGTTTTTTTAAGATCTCTTGTGTCAACCTTTGTTCTTTTTCTTCATTGTATGCATATGAAGTCTGATGAAAAGAACTCCCTAAATAATCTCGAATGCCTATTTTAGTACCAACAGCACGCACATGTCCAGGGTACTTAGGTCGTCCAATTGCAATGGTAGGAATATCCTGGCGACCCTCTGGAGTGAATTGACCTTGGGAGCTCTACTCAACCAAGGAGTCCTGTAACATAAAAAAGCACCATTATTCTTTAAAACGTTTAATGTAGTAGGTATAATGAAACTATTATTGTTTTAGGAATAGTAATAACTTACAATTCTTTCAGATATTTGTCGTGCAGTCTCAGAAGAGTAGTCCCCTGATGATCTTAAACGAGCCAACTTCCACTTCTCATGCCGAGAAGGTGAAGAAGGAGGCTGGGGGTTACCACCCTTAGATGATGGTCTACCTTCTGCCTTTTGCTTGAGGATTTTCTCCTCAAGCTTCCTATACCCACCACGAGATAATAGGTGGGGGTTCTTATTTTGAGCACTTATTCCTTGTGCTTTGCTTCTTGTTGCCTGTCATATATATTGAATTAATTAGTTCATATGATATATATTTGTTAATTAGGAATTGAATAAACATCAACTATACTAACCTGTCATTCCTCTGATGTCCGACTCTGTACAAAGAGGTGCCAAGTCTCCTCATCAATGGCCTTATATTTTTTACATGGAGACTCATTTTTTTTTCCTCCAAATATATATCTCGAGGTGAACTTAGTCTTAAAAGCCCAAAATTTCTCAGCAATAGATGATAAACACTTATTTCTAAGTGTTGCGACATTTGGAATGTCAAATGTCGTATGCATAAACATAATAAAGTTGTATCAGTATAAAATTATCAATATAAACAAATGATATTAATTAACTTACCATAGATCGTTCCATATAATGTTTTGATCAACCTCGGACACATGTTCAAAAGATGGAGTAAGAATATTAATCTTATCACGGGCCAGTACTCCAAGGTATGATCTGAAGGAATCTGCATTTGGGCCAGATGCCACACCAGTAACGACATTAACATCCACAAGTGTCCTTTCACCACTATTTCTTCTGACCATCAGTTGTTTCAACCTGATGGCTCCTCTAGTAGGTCTGGATGAGGGAGCCTCATCTCCTGATGAATGTGGGTGGTAAGCCATATATCTGCCAAAATAAATAACAACATATTAATAAAAGACCTATGTAATAACATATAATTTAACAAAACATGTAATAGGGGTCATATGAAATACTAATAAAAGACTTATGTAATATTAATAAAAAACTTATACACAAATTTGAAATTCATACATAAATAAATCGACTAGTCATATGTATATCCCCTCATTATGATCTGACCGAATTGCATGTACATCGTCAAGTAAACGGTGGTCATCCAAATTTGTCGTTGTTTTCAATGAATGGTTGTGAGCAATATAAATATTAATCAGATTGACTTCATTAACTTCAATTTCTTTTTTGCCTTAAAGAGCGACATACCAACGATTAGACGCAAGATCTTTGACATAAAAAACCTGAGATACTTGATGTACCATGATAAATGGTTCGTCTCGATAACCCACCTTTTGAAAATCAACTAGTGTCATACCCGATTCATCTATTTTCACACCACTCTTATTGTCAAACCACTTACATTTGAACAATGGAACAAAAAACTTAGTGTAATCAACCTCCCATATCTCTTCTATTATACCATAATATTTCATTGATCCAAGTACATGATTTTGATCTTTTGATGTGGAAATTTGGAACGACTCAGTTTCTAGACTAACTCCACTATTTTGTACTGTGCTTTTATCATCCAAAGTTTTCGTATATAATGTGCAATTATTGATTTCATAACCTGTACAACATATGACATCAAACTTTAAACCATTTGCAAGCCACAACAAAGTCTGAAAAGAATGTGGCTCTTTGTCAACTTCAGATTTGAACCAAGACATAAATGTTCTATTATGCTCTATCAACTGTCATTTCTCTGATTGTCGTGGACTTTTATTCTTTACAATGACTTTGTGTGCTTCCAAAAAAGGGATCACCTTATATGTGTTGTTCAATATATAAAGATGTGCTTGTAATAATTCTTCACGGTCTTTGGTCACCACATTCACACTCCGGATGCTTTTACTTGTAGAACATTTATTCAACCATGATGTGCGAGGAACTTCTATTGGATTTTTTGAAGTCATGTAATTTGAACAAAACTCAATACTTTCTTCAGCAATATACCTTTCAATCATTGAACCTTCGGGGCGATACATATATTTAACGCACCCTTTCAAAATCTTCATATAACGCTCAATAGAATGCATCCATCTTAAGTATACCGGTACGCACAACTTGATTTCTCTAACCAAATGAACAAGTAAATGTACCATGATGTCAAAAAAGATGAAGGGAAAAACATCTCTAGTTGACACAAGATGATAACAATCTCGCCTTGAAGTTCATCTAACTTTGTAGGATCGATGACTTTACAACAAATATACGAGAAAAATGAACACAACCTATTTATGGTCTGCCTAACATTTTTGGGTAAAATTCCTCGAATAGTGTTAGCTGCAAAACCATAGGCAAGTGCACCGGTCGCAGCGTAGCAAGTGATAAATATCATTCTCTCCCAAGGGACTTATGCAACACATGACAACTCTTCCTTCCATAACTCATTTAGGCATCAAAGTGTACAAAAAACACAAGAAACTCTTTTTGGTATTTTTATCAAATAGTTGGTGTGCAAGGAATTTAACATAGAGTATTTACAATTTGTTAAGACTAGGATTCATCCATTTCATTCTCATGCATTCACAAACATCTCAATTCCATCCAATAGGTGTTCAATTTCAGTTCTAGGTTCAATTCATATTTCTCAATACATCAAGAACCAAAATTCATGCATGGGTGATCAATCCAAAGCAAGCATTAAGCATAGAAATTGAATACTAACATGAATTGGAAAAGCATATAGCATTAACATCACAAAATACATAAGAATTCCATATTTTACAACTAATCTCAACAAATAGGAAAAGCCCTCCATGGTGGAGAACTTAGGGTTCTACAAAATTGAAGAGATAGGGAAGAAATTGAAACCAAAGAGAGGATGCACAACCTTTCCCAAGGTCTTTGGCAGTTGCTGCATGCTCCATTTGTGCCTCCCCTTCGCATCCCCATCTCCAATTTGTGACCCATCTTCTTCCTCAACCCAAAAGGGGCAAAATCACCATTGATGAAGCTTGAAGACCCAAGGAGGAGTGAGAGAGCTTCCCAACACCCCTAAACACCCTCCAAGGGCCTCTCCCAGTCTCTCTAGGCGAAGAATGAAGTGTAGGAGGAGAAGAATGCTCAAAAGATCGCGATACCCATGTTTAAATAACCCATTTTGACACATCAACACCGTTCGTGCTCAGCCCCCTTCCTGGGACGTCCGACGTGAGAGTTGCACGAAGGCTGGCGCCCAGCCCCCTTTCCGTGGGCGCCCGATTCGAGCACAACAGAAATTAGCTTCTGTGCAGGTGGTGCTCAGCCCCCTGAACCAGGGGGGTCCGGCCTGATTTTTCTGCACTGTATCTTTTTCACTTTTTCTGCAAATATGCTTGCTCCAAAGGCGTCCAACATGGGTATTTGCTTCAAATTGATCTTTTATTGTCCCAAAACATGTTCTCTTGAGTTCTTGCTTGTTTTCCTCCACTAGAATTGCTTCCTATTCATTTATTTCACACACTCAAATAAAGAGATTAGAGGTAAAAGCAAGCATATACTAAATAAACCACTAGAAAACTAGAAAACACACTAAACTTGAGAATAAAACAAGGTAAAAGCTATGAAGGAGTTGATTTATTCACAAAATATATACACAAAAACACGTAAAATCAACCGTTATCAAATAACCACCGGTAACAATTGTTGCATTAACACGTGGAAATCGTGAGACTTCATGCAACCAAACTTTAAGTCTTGCATCGATACTAAACTTTTCATATTTGAAGAGTATCCTTGTGGTACCTGATACTCTTTAAACAAAGGCAAAAACTTATCTTCTTTTGTCTAGACATTGTGTAACATGCAGGAGGCAAATAAGTACGTTTATCAATCTCCCTAGGTGCCAACTCTTCTCGGATCTTCATGTAAACCAAATCCAAACGAGCATTCACTCCATCTTTTGTCTTTCCCTGAATGTTGAGCAGTGTACCAATCAAGCTATCACACACATTCTTCTTTACATGCATCACATCTGTGCAATGTCTAACATCTAACTTTAACTAGTATGGAAGATCAAAGAATATTGATTTCTTCTTCGAAGGGGTCGTTACAGATGACTTCTTGGAAGTTTTCCCAAATACATGACGTATTTTATTAACTTTTTCAAGGATTTGAAGGCTAGTAAGTGGATTTGGTGCTTCGTCCCTCTCTTGATGCTTTTTTTAACCTTCGATATGGATGATTACATTTTGAAAATCTCCAATGACGCAGATACACCGTCTTCCTTCCGTGTTTCAATTGCTGAGCTGCAGTGTTTTCTTCACATATAGGACATGCTTTATGACCGTTGACACTGTATCCTGACAAATTACCATAAGCTGGGAAGTCATTAATGGTGCAAAATAACATTCCACGCATCACAAAAGTTTTAGAAGCGAAGGCATCAAATATTTCAACCCCATCAACCCATAACAACTTCAAGTCTTCAACTAGTGGGCTTAGATAAACATCTATGTCATTTCCAGGCTGCTTTGGACCAGATATCATCATAGACAACATCATATACTTCCTCTTCATGCACAATGCAGGTGATAACTTGTAAATTATCAAAATAACTGACCAACAACTGTGTTTGGTACTTAAATTACCAAATGGATTCATTCCATCAGTTTTTAAACCAAGTCTAAGATTTCTACATTCTTGACCAAATTGGGGGAATTGTTGATCAATATTTTTCCATTGCTTTGAATCAGCTGGATAACGAAGCAGCCCGCCATTTTTTCTCTCATCTGCATGCCATCTAAGGTTTTTAGCATCTTTTGGAAGGTACCAAACTACTTTCAAAGCAGATCCATTTTTTTTTCTATCTGACCATTATCTTTATTATTGTTTTCTGACGTGTATCGTGATAACCCACATTTTGGACACTTTTTCAAAAATTCAAACTCTTTCCTATATAAAATGCAGTCATTGGGACAAGCATGTATCCTTTTATACTCCATACCCATCGGACAAAGAATTTTCTTCGCATCATAATTACGAGTGGGTAGTGTATTTCCTTCTAGAAGCATTTCATTCAACAACATCAACAATTCTCGAAAACTCTTATGAGTCCATCCATTGGTGGCCTTCAAATTCATGAGCTTTAACACCGTTGACAACCATGTGAACTTAGTTGAACCAACATACAAAGGTTTTTTCGCATCAATCGACATCGTCTCATACACATGAGCTTTGGCAAAATTTTCTATGCCAACATCGCGGATCATGTCCTCTAATTTGTCTTCATCCAATCGATCTACTTCCATGGAGAAATCAATAACATTTTCAGTTTGGGAGACAGTCAGAAAATGTATTTCTTCGCCGTGCCATATCCATGTTCTATAGCATCGTAGGAAACTATCATAGATAAGATGTTCCCTAATTTGAGTTGCATTCAACTTTCTTCCATTCAAACAGTTTACACAAGGACATCTAAACTTCATTTCATCATCACTTCTACCTTCATTACGTTGCGCAAATTGTATAAATTCCTCTACTCCTCTCTCATACCCAGCACTAATGCGTGATAAATTAATCGAATTTTGTTCCATACGATCCATACGTAAATATTCTGACTTATATTCTACAAAATTACAATACAAAAAAAAACTTTATTCACCATTTAACGGTAAATTAAGGTTAATTCAATTCAATCATACAATCATACAATAAAAAACATTGAAATAATCACATATTCAACATAAAAATTTTTAAAAATAACATTGTAAAATAAAAAAATTAAACTTTATAATCATACCTTCATACAAAATTATACAATCATACAAAATTATTCAATCATATAAAATTATATCATCATTCAATCACATAATCAATCATACAAAATTATACAATACTATTAAAAAGTAAACTTTAAACATTAATATAAGAACCTCATAGTGTGAAAAGCCAATACCGATAGACAACCCGCGATCAAAACGGTAGAAATTTCAACTCCACAAAATTCAAACCTACACAAATATACAAACAAATATTAGTTTCAGAAATAAAAACAAACAACAAAACACAATTTACCTCTAAGGGGAAGAATTGAAAAAATCAAATCAAAAAATCGTTTCGAACGATTTTGATCGGTTAAAAAGCTTCCTAAACATTGAAAATGGCCACGACACCAAACAAAAGCAAGTTTAAACGGTGAAAAGGATGGAAAATGGAAGCATTCCGTAATGGATGTCGCGTGCTAGAAGAGGAGGCTCTCTGAAACTGTTACGCGTGAGGAAGGCGATACTGTTCCTTTCGCGTTTTCTTTTTTTTAACCTACGAAACGTTATTACCCCGGTTCCCCACTTAACCGAGGCCTATTCTCCTAAAAAAATAAAATTGCATTTGAAATGAGAATATTAAAATTTTTTTCAAACTATATGCTTCGGTTCACCGCTAAACCGAGGATAAATCCTCTGTCAAAAATTACATTTTTATTTAATGTTTACAATTTGTTCAGATCAGGGAATAGGCCTCGGTTCCAAGGGGAACCGAGGCCTATTCCTTGACGGTCTAACTTCCAATTTAATGAAGGACTACATGTGGGAAGTATGTCAGAATTTGCAGGGACCTATGGCATCGGTTCTAAAGAGAACCGAAGCCTAAATATCTGACTGTTTCAACTGCCAACTTTCCATCAGACAACTGACTAGATTGTTAGCGTTTTGCAGGGTTTTCAGCTTCGATTTTGCCACAACCGAGACTTATACTATCCCTAAAATTTCAAAACCGTACCATATTATGCTTTAGTTTCTACTAAACCGAATCATAGTAGATGTGATAATAAGTTTTTTTTATTAGTGATAATATATTTATTTATATTTGAAATCATGTAAATAGTACTCATGAATTATTGAGACTAATCTTTCTATCTATCTATACAACTGCACAAAAGAAATATACGTTTTTTATAACTATTTGGATAATATTTTATATTGAGACCACTTTGTGTTTCAATGAATTAAAGTATTTTTTATTTAATATACTATTACTCTTTCTTCCTTTTATGCAAACAAATTATATTTCCTAATATAATTTCACTTTGGTAGTGTCGAAGAACTGCAGAAAAGGTAGAAGGGTAGAAGAATGATAAAATATTAGGAAGCATACATGAAAGAGAAAAATATATAAAATTTCAGACTTTGCATTCTTTTACAAAATCGAATAAGTCTTCAACTAAAATTCACACATTCAATTATATATTACGATGTAACTTACTAGTATTATTATATTTCATGTTATATAAATGATTATAAGTTTTTGTAATTTACAAAATAATTATAATAATTTTCTTATTTAAATCTTTTTTTTCTACTTTCACATATTTTACAATAGAATATTTCACTTATGTAAAATATAATATATTATTCTGTTTCATTAAGATGTGATGCATGAATAATGATTAATGGCACTGAAATACAAAAAGTATAGGGAACCTAAAAATAGCATCTCTGATGAAAAATGAAAAAGAAAGAATGATATAATGTAAACCAAACTCTGAGGACCCACTCCAACACCTTCCATACTCATATCATAATTAATCATGCAATAACATTACCATCTACACGGTGCTCTCATTAACCAATAAAAAAATAAATTATTACTTATATTTTATATATATTATTAATTTTAACGTCGAAAGTGTTTTTTCAAACCTCCCCACGTGCAAGGAAGATTTTAACACATTAATGGAAGACAATAGGAATCATTATATATAGTAGTTAGTTTTTGTGTTTAAAATAATAAATCATTAATGATAGATAAAGCTGAAATCTAACTTTAAATAACAAATTTCAAAATTTACACAGACCTCTTTGAAAGAAATCTAACTTCTTTGTTAGATTTACCAAAACATACTAAATTTGTTTAAAAAATATTATTTTGTATGGTAATTTATAATATTAAGTGATAATATGAATTTTTTTTTTGTGGTTTATGATGTCAGACTTATTGTATCTCTTATAGGAAAGGGTTAGAGCACCTCACAATTTTGTCGAGGTTATACATAAGAAAGAAAAAAAAAAGACAAAAAGAGTAAAAGAGATTTCTTATTTGCATATACGACAATAGCGTTACAATTTTTATTTTTATTCTATTATTAGGAAAAATAAAAAATTAATTCTATAAAAGACCAATAAAGTAATGGGAGAAGAACAATTATTTATTGGTGTGGGAAGCATGGCATAATTAATACATAAATTGATTTATACATTTTTCATGTAGTTTTTAAGAAATTTATTCTCAACTCGTATAAAAATTAATTTTAATTTGCGAAAAAGATAAAAAAATTTATTTAAGGGAAGTGCTGAGAAAATATGAAATGAATTAGTGGGAAGGGTATAAAATATATTGAGTGGGTGTGGAAGTGGGAAGGTCCCCATATGGTTGCTACTCATTATAGTCACAAATCAAACAAACACATTTGACTTCATCACTATGCAAAGTTCCATTGGATTTCCCTCTCTTAGAGCCTAAAATACTTTCTTACTTGTTATTATTCTTAATATTTTCAAAATTATAGCACTAGTTAGGTAAGAGGCAAGGAAATTGACATATAGCACTAGTTGGCACCAATAACAAACAAGTATATATGTCATGTCTTTGTGTAGCTTTTCTCTAACTTATTAGTTATTTTTATTGAAAATATAAGCTCTCTAGTGTATGTGGTATTTTTATTAGTTAGAAGGTGACTTTTAGGTTACATCCAATATTTCAATTCCTTTAATATATTGCTTCACTTGAGTTCTTAAATAAACCAATATTTAAATCAATTTGTATACTTGCATTCATCCTTAGGAAATAAAAGTGTTTGAGCTATAATTAATACCTCTAAATTAATCCACCAAAATACTTTGTATATATAATATATTATTATTATGTGTTGCTATTTGTTTTTGTTAATGTGTATTGAATTTATCAAATACCAACCCATCTTCCATTTGTATTGGCAGGCACCCTAGTCCATGATATTAACCTCAAATTAGTAATAAAAATTTGAATAAAAAAGATTTTTTTTTGTGGTTTTATAATGGTCTGTGTAGTTTTTTTTCCTTTTAGATAAAGGTCCAAAAGAAGGATACAACCAATGCTACCAATGAAACTTGTTGCCTTATAGTTCCTGAAAATGGGTATTTTCTTGTAATCTCCTATGTTAACTTATATGAAGATATTTGGTTTCTTACTTGATGTTACTAAAAAATTTATAAATTTATTGTTTTAAGATTTTATGATTGAAATTGGTGTCAATTTTGAAACTATTTCTCATTGATATATTGTATTTCTCAATTATCTTCTTGAAAGAAACATCACTTTGTGCAGGGACTGTTGACTTAGTTTATAAGCATTTGGTTAGAATTTGTGTCAACATCTTTATTTGTGGAGAGTGTGAAGCAGCTACTCCTTATTTCCCTTTCCTCTTCACTTGATAGGACTACACTATTATACTCAATTTATGAAGTTTTGAACTTTTCCAATTGTGCTAATTTCATGTCAGTTTCAAGAGATTGTTACTTAAGGGGAGGAATTTCTACTATATCCACATATTTCTTAAAGAAGATACTTTTGGTGAGAAACATTGTATTTATGTTAGATGTCAATATTCACACTTTTTTTAGTTCTTGTACTTATAATATTTTATTATTAAAAGAAAGTGGTCAAATCATTGTTTATAAAAATTTAGTTCTCAAAATATCTGTGTTTTGCTTTATATGCATTGTATTTGTAAAGTTTTCCTTTTAATGTTGAAGGGCGATGAATCTCTTCTACCTTTCTGGTTTTGCATCTCTTGGTGGCCTTTAAGCAAGAAAAAGTTGATGACTTTTGTATCATTTTTTTGTGTTAATATTTTATTTAGGATTGAAGAATAATTGGTTGGTTGTAAAATCTTGTTGACTTAGTGCAAAGGTTGGTTTTGAAATTAAAAAGATTTCAAGAGATTTGTGTGATTGTTGTTTTTGAAGAAAATACAATGCTAGAAGTGTGTGAGTGTACATTTGATTACTACAATGGTGAAAAGCTATAATGAAAAATTTAGATGAGTTTAAGGTTGTGTTTGTAACACCCCAAAAATTAAACATCTCACACACAAAATTATTTCATTAATAATATAAACATCGTATAGTATTACAATCATCCATTTAGGAGTAACATAGTTCACACTGGAAGTACATATTTTTTTTTAAAACATCATTAAAACATTCCTAAATTTATTTATTTTTTTTAAACTACTCTTCATTTTCCTGCTGCTTCCTATTGGTTCGGACGTCGTTCCAGCATCTGCTCCCGTATAACATAAACGTTATACGATCATCGCAAAAATAAGATTTTCCGGCACAAACAAACAAGTAAGGGTGAGCTACCATGCAAAATTCAAAGAAAAGCATTACACTATTATTATACGTAATACATTCACCATAAATTCTTGTAAGATGCAATTATCATACTAGACTCTATTATCCGAATATAATGTTGATGGAAGTCTCGGGTGGTCATGCACTTGTGGTGACATCTACAACACAGTTATGGCCAAATATAATATATCACATCACCCACAAGGTTAGTCCATTAACGTCTATGAACATAGACTAGGACCTCGTACTATTCTCACAACATAACACATCCTTCTCTAATTGAGACTGGACAATTATTAGAATTTTAGGATAACCACCAACAATAGGACCATCAACATCAACATATACACTAATACCATACTATTAGAGTCTCTCCCCGAGACTCATACTATATTTCAAATGCATAATTTCATATCAAACATCACAATATACATTCATAGTAGAATTCATACAAGATAATTATAAACAAATGAAATATTACTATAAATGGTCAGAGAAGAATCAAGTATTTGACAATTATCGAAAATAATCCTAATATAAAAATTCTTGGGAAAACAAGAAGTTGAATCTGGTAGAGCTGGTTAGACAACTTTCAATCCTTCCAAAAATATAATGTAATTAAATAATAAGAACAATAACAGGTCTGGAGAAATAAGAAGTTGAATCTGGCAGAGCCGGTTAGACAACTTCTAATCCTTCCAAAAATAAAAACGAAAAAGGAAAACAATAAAAAGTATGGGGAAACAAGAAGTTGAATCTGGCAGAGCCGGTTAGACAACTTCTAATTCTTCCAAAAATGTAATTAAAATAAATAAGGAAAGAAATAAAAAGTTTGGGGAAACAAGAAGTTGAATCTGGCAGAGCCGCTTAGACAACTCCTCATCCTTCCAAAAGTACAATATAAATAAATAAAGAAAGCAATAAAAAGTTTGGGGAAACAAGAAGTTGAATCTGGCAGAGCCTGTTAGACAACTTCTAATCCATCCAAAAATACAAAAATACACAACTAATAACATACAAATGGCATAACATAATCAACATCACATTTTACAACTATCACACTTGGATCTAAACACAGAAGCAGGTTCTCGTTCAAAATTCAAGATCATACAGAAACAAAATACTTCATATTCAAGATTTAAGATCAAACAAAAGCAAAATAGTACATATGCAAGACTCAAGATAATACAAAACAAAAACTTAAACGTAACTCCCCTTACCTCTATTCCAGACTTAATCTCCTCCTCTGAAACCGTTCTCCGAAAACTTCCAGAATTTCCCCTCTACAACTAGAATTTCTTCCAACTCTCTTCTCTCACAAATTTTTCTAGAATTTTGGTGCAAATTTTCAGCCTCCCCCCTTGGCTATTTATAGCCAAAAAATGTTACTATTCATTTTTTTACTATTCATTTTTACTATTCATTTACTATTACAAAAATATTATTTTAATCACCATTTGCTAAATTCTTATATCTGATTATTCAATTCTACGTGGAGTGTTTACCTCTTCCACAATTTAATTTTTTATTTTTTATTTTTTTTTACTATTCACTTTTTTTTTTTTTAAAAAAAAAAGCCCTCTAAAATTACTCCAATCCTTTATCTTAAATTGTTAATTTTTCTTATCATAAGTTTTATTATTAATTATATTTTCTACCTTTAAAATTATTACTACAAAAAAATAATTGATATTATTTATTACAATAGATAACATTTTTTTTTGACTTTACAGTGTTCGTTTAGGGTGAGACACTATATTTAAGGATTAGGAAGGAAATGATTTACGGGTGATGTAAGGAGAAAATGAAAGGATTAGCTAGATGCAAGGATTTTAGATCTCTCTTCAAGTGAGAGAATTTTGGAATGATAGAGGCACTACAAAAAAAAGGTTATTTAGAGGAGGTTTTTTTTTCGATTTGTGGGGGTTTTCACCCTCCGCAAAATAAATTTCGGGGGTTTTTCAAACCGCCGCAGTTTGAGTCGCCACAAACTATCTGCGGGGGTTTTTTGCGACCCCTGGTATCGCGTTCAATTTGCGGAGGTTTTTCTGCGGAGGGTAAAAACCTCCTCTATTACTGACTATTAATTTGTGGGGGGTTTTAACCTCCTTTATTTTCAACTATTTGATCACAAAAGTTTTCTATATTTTTTGTCAGTTTTTTTATTTGATGATTATTAAAATATATAATATCGTTTTTTGTTTAATGATTATTAAAATATATAATAACTACCTATTTTCACCAATTTCTTTCTTTTCTTCTTTTTTTTTAATTTCAAAATTAAGTAAATTTAATTTATTTTTAAATTATTAAATACCAAACAAATATGATTCCTCTGAATAAAAAATTGATACCATAGAACTTAAACCCTTGAGTAGGAAGGAATTTAGAAAAATAAATTGAGAAACAATTGTATGTTACAGAAGGATAGGCTAGAAGTCAATGTAATCCTATTGCAGAAATAGTTACAAAGAAAGAAATGTTACCCAATTCATAATAAACTAAGTATAGTTTTATCCTAAAACAATATCATAAACTTTCTAAAGGTTACTTCCATCAGATGATTGTCTTGTTCCTAAAGGAGAGTCTGGCTCATTTGCATCACGAGCTTGCTGAAATAATATAAAAAATATTAATAAAATAAACTCAAATACATGTGCTCACATTTTGAAAATAATATATAAAAAATCAATCAAATAGAATAAACATGTTCTATCCAAGATAATTGAAATTTCACACTTGCTCTTGTAGCTTCACACTTGCTCTTGTAGCTCCAAGATAAAGGACAATCAAGGCATGGTTTCCTCAATCCAAGATGTAGCACCAAAGATAGGTTTGATGCCTCAAGTCTCTTTGCCTTATGCTTGTTCTGCCACTTCTTGAATGCAAGTCCTGCCAACATCATAACTTCTAATGAGCCAACAGTTCTTACTCCAACAACATTTCCATCTTCTCCAATTTCAGCATGGAACAAATGTGCTATCATGTTCACGCACCGGTTCTGTTTCCATTCAAAATACAACACTAGAGAGAGTGAAAAAAAATTATTGAGCAAGTCACACCAAAAAAATATAATACATGTTTCATATTCCAAATATAAACACCATTTGTCATGACAGACAAAAGCTCTACATCATACCATTTTGCCCAAGTTCTCCATTATCGATATGTTCATCTACAAAACAATGAAGATTGATTCCATTTATATACTCTTTCAAACTTTATCTCAAGCTAATATAGAACCAAAAAAATTATGGAAAATAAAATCTCTTCTACTGCTTGTTTCTCCTACTACCATAAATAATGAATAGACATAGACAATACTAAAAGTATTGATTTAATCTAGAAAGATAAAACCTAGACAAGAAGTAACAAAACTAGAAAAGTGCTAAATTCATATTCTTTGTAGTTCAATGACATGATGTTAAAGTGGGGAAAAATGTAATAATCAGTTAAAACCAAATCCCTCGGTATAGGAAAGTTGCTAATATGCTTTGATTAAAATTATGTGATTGGCACAAAGATGCTCAAGACTGAAAGCAAAGTAATCATTTATAAAGAAGGAAAACCATTTAGAACATAATCTCTTTACCTGTACTTGAACATTTTTAATATAGGTCCTTTTAATATACCCCAACCCATCCACTAACGGCAACAACATCATTCAACGAAATACATCTAGTAATGAACATGAGGCATGCATTAGACTTGGACGAATATCAACTCTAAAGCTAACATTATGTACTAATATGATTAGTGATGATTAATTATGCACAACGAATACTCAAAACCACATATTATTATTTCATAAGAATTGGCATAGGAGCTCGCAAGAATTATTAAAATAAAAAAATGAGACCTGGAAGAACAGAGTAGAGGCTTGGCAAGTGTCCACCAGTATCAGAAGCTCCTTGAACCTAACAAATCCAGTTATGAATGAGTAAAGAAAAGAGATTACAGTCCAACATTTATAAGCATGCAAAATTGGATTTCTAATTCAATTGTTTGTTTTACAGAACATAGGTAGCTTTTCTTTAATTATTATTCATCTTTATTGTCTTCTGTTTTATACTTTTGTTATGGAGAACTCACTATCCTCTCCTCTCTATGTAAGAAAAAATCATTAGCAGCATATGAAGATTCTATATCTATTATAATAGAGGAGCAAATTATGACAAAGGGAGCTCAAGAAAGGAGTTCCATTTACACCAAATGTCTGTCTGTTATTATAATGTATTTCTTTTCAATACAAACTAAATGGTTAGATATTGATATGAAAAACAGTGTTAACATTAAACGATTTCTGAAATTAATTATGTATTATAAATTACAAAGGTTGGTTCTTACATCAATTATTAATGCATTACACAAAGGAAACACAAACATTGCAAAATGAATTCATTTGATAGAGCAACATTGTAAAAGAATCTATGATTGATTCTAACAAATCTGAGAAATGACACCAACTTCACCAATTATTAACAAGACCACAGAACCAAGTCTCAAATCTCACCTTTCCTAACCCAAACCTTATAGTGTTTATACCTCTTCCGCTGGTGAGAATCACGATCGGCAGTATTCATTTCCCCTGATTTTCCCTTCTCTTCTCCATTTTTTGAGTTAATCGATAAAACCCTAACTCTCTCTTCTTCCTTTTCCTGTGTTGTTGTTCCAAAACCTTCTCCATTTGCTTCTCTCTCTTTCGTGTTAGCTATACAAGAACAGGAGAGTAAGAGGACTGAACGTCGCTGGAGGAGTCAACGGCGATATCGGCTTGGACGAGCTTTCATTGGAGTTCATAGGAGGAGTCGGCGTAGAACTCGATGTCGTCAGAATGTTGTTCCAGAGTTGCGCAGGAGGAGTCGACGAAGAACTCTTAGGAACCCTAATTCGAAACTAAAGAATTATCGTGAGCGAAATGGAAGAACAAAGAAAGGAAGAAAGGGAATGCGATTGATTTTAAGAAGCCTCGAGAGGGAAGAACGATTGCGAAATTTTGAGAGGAGGAAGGGAGTGGGAAATTTGGGAGGGGAGAACAAAAGTCGAAAATTTTGGAGGCACACATGTTTTTGGAATTGGGGAAAAGATAATTACGTGTAAAATATAAAGAGGGAAGAGATATAAAAAAGTTGGAAAGGAAAAAAAAAGTTTTATAATTGAAGATGTTATAAACCTCCTAAATAAGAAATTAAAACCGCCACAATTATTGTCATTTACACTGTTAAGCATAATCATTTCAAATCATGTCAATTTGCGGAGGTTTTTTGTAACCTCCGAAAAAAAACCTCTACTATATATCATTTTTTTTGTAGTGAGGTGAAAATACAATTATACCTTCGTTACATATAATACTTTATTCACGTGCATGGTTTGTGAATGCATATTTTGGATTTTTAGTAGCTTTAAGTAGTGTGAGATTCATGAAGATACAACAAAGATTGACTTTCAGATTAGTTATTTCCCTCTGTGTGTGTGGTGCATGGTTCATGATTAATAACCCTCAATTGGATGATATGTGGTGACTTCCAATTCTGGTTGGAGATCAAATAAGGAGGAACATTCTAGAAAAGGGAATCGATTTTCATACAAGCTGGAACCGATTCCATGGTAAATGCAAAGGATTAGGAATCGATTCCATAGATATGAAGAAAGAGTTAGAAACGATTCCAACATGCTTAGAATTGGATAAGCTACGCGTATAACCGATTTTGACATTGGGTTTGTGTGTTGCAGATTGTAACAATGTTATATTAAAATTTAAGATCAATACAAGAGAAAAGAAAATAAAAACAAGGAGCAGTCGGTCACCATATTTATGAGTTGTTTTGTTGAGCTCGATTAACATTTATTGAACTCGACAAGGACGTCGATAAGCTTGGTCAAATGTCATTAAGTTAGACAAAGACATTATGGTGCTCAACTAAACGTGATTATGACGACTTAGTGGTTATAGTAGTGAAACTTTGATGGCTGTGGGAAAATGTAATTGTTCTTGGTAACTTTAGTATTCATTATTTTGGTTTTAGTCGGTCGAATGAAATTGAATCAAATGCATTATAAACACTAGACATACAGAGAAAAAGACTTTAAAATGCATGCACACGGTAAA
Source organism: Vigna umbellata (assembly GCF_029865625.1). Lineage (NCBI taxonomy): Eukaryota > Viridiplantae > Streptophyta > Magnoliopsida > Fabales > Fabaceae > Vigna > Vigna umbellata. Next base: position 9,554,916 of record NC_142172.1, on the reverse strand, counting down.
ATAATTAGTTTATTATTTAATTTATGGGTTAAGATATGTAAACAATAATTTATAGCATTCTGATTGAGGACTTTTGTTTATTTAATTTAGTAGTTTAATTATCTTGTGATACAAATAATAATTTAATTATAATCTTATCAAATAATACATTCACATTTAATACTTATAATCATTAATAATAATAAATAATAATATATTAATTTTTGTTATAGGAATAAAATAATAATCTTATATTTTAATCTATTAAAATACTTTTCAATCTATAATATCAATTATATCACTTAAAAACTTTACTTTTAAATTTATTCGCTTTTACTTCCAAATCTCTTAAAAATAAACATAAACTATACCTTCATATCTATTTATATCTATTTATTCACCACAAGTTCATCTTTAGAAATAAACGCAACCTAAATCTTATATAAAAATAAAGAAGTTAAATACTATATAGAAGAAAAATTATAAAATCCATATAATTGAAATGATATAAATTTGTTAAACTGATGTCTGGTTAGTGTTATTTTTAATAATCATATTTTGAAAACCACGGTTGATTGTGATAATCTAAAACTTGTCTATAGTATTGAGGAAGAAGATTTAGAAAAGAAAACATATTAAAGTCAATTGTGAAAAATTTAATAGTTACAATTACAATCTATTTTTAAAGTATATTATAAATGCATTTAAAATTTATTATTAATTATTGTTTTTTTTAATCAAAGTCTAACATTACATTTTACCTTCTAAATTATTAGTGTTTAACAACCAACATTTAGCATTGCACACCACTATATCAATCCAATAAAAACCAATATTAACAGGGAAATCACAAAAAATTAATACTGCACTTACATAATGAAAGTTACATTGGTTCGATTAACTATTGGATTTTCATATTTAAAACTCAATCAAATTGAATGAAAATAAAAACATACCTCACTTACAAGGAAAGGTGTTCGTATCCCATGTTTGATTGCACTTATATATTGGTTTTCTTATTTCCATTCTCAAATACATTTTAACATGAAAAAAAAGCTTAATAAAAGTGTGCTATTGAAGATAAATTCAAAAAATAAGTTATCTTAAATATTTACAATTAGTATCTTGCAAACTATCGACAGTAAACATAAATATAATATAATCATATTCACTTTTAAATAAAAGGAAAACTGAACTGAAAAAAAAATTATAATAAATAAACTATAAATATTGAAAATAAAAAAACTATAAATATTGAAAATAAAAAAACTTATTCAACTTTTAAAGAAGAAAGCATTGGGCGCAGAAGATGATTTAATTAGTCAAACCAACAATCTGATAATGAGGGAAAATTTAGCCATAGGGAGAATTAAACAAAAGTTGCAGATGCAATTATAATAGTAATAGTTAAGAAACAAAAAATAATGATGAAATCAGGTGAATTCCAGCTTGCTAAGAAGCAGGAGATAAACAAGGGCTAGTTAGACTTTTAAAACGGTGAAATAAGTCGTGCTTCCTTTTCTGATGGATCTTCTTCAATGACTCAGAAAAAGAACCCTCAAAATAAACACCTTAAATTACTTTTTTAAGCCTCACATTGTTTTAATAGAATGCGAAAATGAAGAGAGAATCAACATGGGCACTCTATTTTCTTCTGCTCTTACTCACATCCATATTCTTCTTCAATTTCGTATACCCTTTTGATCGACAATTTCTTTCTCGTCTTGCTTTTTTGTCATCATTATCATCATCATCATATTTCGCTACAAAGAAATCGCCGTTCATCGGAGTCTGTGATTACTCCAGAGGGCACTGGGTTTGGGATGAAACCTACCCACTTCGGTTATACGATGAAAACTGTCCCTTTCTTGATCCAGGATTCCGGTGCCACCAAAACGGACGCAAAAATGAAAGCTTTCGCAAATGGCGATGGCAACCTGATGACTGTGATATTCCCCGGTATGTCATATACGTGGGCATTATGTCATGCACATTGAATGCTACTTTTTGCATGCATCCATGCAGGGCTATGTATGTGTTATCATTCTTTATCAGTTTTCCAGAGACTCTTTCTTTGTATGTGTTTTTGGATATTTTTTTTCATTCTCCATTGATATTTTCCAACATACAACACTTGACCAATTAATTCCCACAATCGTGAACTTTTATCCCAATAAGAAAGTGGGTTCCAAACCGAATTTCGAAGACATTTTTCCCTTTTCTTTTCTTTCTACTCATGAAAAAGTTGGATCTTTCCAAACCCAATTTCTCAGTATAATAGGGGGTCCTTGTCAACTAATCGAACGGTAAAGTATGATATAGGTCTGTAATTTGATTAGTCAAAACAACCACATAATCACATTAAAAATGTAATTATAAGTCGCATGTAGCTTTTTGATGTTCAACTATATAGTTAAAATAGGCGTACCGTTCAGAGAAGGGTTTGGTTGGAAATAGTTAAAATAGGTGTACGGTTCACAGTGCTGAAATAATACAAAAAAGGGTTAAAATACAACGGTTGAACACGAACATGTCGCATTAATTAAAGTTTTGAAAGTTGATAGACATAATTAAGATTTTGTTGGAAGCATATTAACAATGGAGTGAAACTAAGTGTAGCAATAGCAGTTTTGTTTGAATTTGTGTGGTGCTTGTTGGTAAAAGTGACGAGTGGCTGAAAGCAAGTTGTATTGATGGCGTATGGTGATGAAGCTCAGATTCAATGCGAGTGTGGTGCTAGAGAGAAATCGCAATGGACGCATTGTGTTTGCGGGTGATTCTGTGGGAAGAAACCAGTGGGAGTCTTTCCTGTGCATGCTGACAAAAGGAGTTTCTAACCTCTCCAGAATACATGAAGTGAATGGAAATCCCATAAGCAAACACAAAGGGTATCTGGCCATGAGGTTTCAGGAATACAACTTGACAGTAGAATACTACAGAACACCCTTCTTGTGTGTTATAGGTCGTCCACCCATCAACTCATCCAATCATATAAGAAGAACTATCAGGCTTGACGAGTTGCACTGGTATTCCAAACAATGGGTTGGAGCTGATATTCTTATTTTCAATTCCGGACACTGGTGGAACCCAGACAAAACTATCAAGTCGTAGGTCAACCGCAACTATTTCTTTAATAAAGTTAGTCTTGCCAATTTTCTTATCAACTTTCGGACTTATTTCAAAGAGCCTTTTTCTTTCTGAAAAAAAAAACTATTAACTTTTTCTAAAATTATTTTAATTGTTACTTGCTAAATAATATAAAAATAAAGATACTTTAGAATCGAAAATTACAGTCTTACAAGCTCCTTAACATTTTGCAGGGGCAACTACTTCCAGGAAGGAGGGAGGGTAAGGATGATGAACGTGAAAGAAGCATTTTTGAGATCCTTACAGACGTGGAAATCATGGGCATTAAACAATCTAGATCCTAGGAGTTTCGTCTTCTTTCGTAGCTTCTCCCCCGTCCACTTCAGGCAAGTGCATTGACTTGTTTTTTCTGGGCCTGACACTTAAACAAACAACCTTCAAGACAATCTTTGATACGAAATGCCCGAATCACCCTGCAGAAGTTAGTTTTCAAGGGTATAGAGTCGATTTAATTTACCGATATGTCTGTTTGTCAATAATTTTTCATATGAACAAAAAAGATAGATTCGAACTAGTAAGTCAAGTTTGATAGATCAGCATAGTAAAACTCTTTGTTCACAATAGATTAATCGGTAAGAGCATGTTTCATGTAACATGGCATTAATCATTTTAGCCAAACAGTTAATTAACTCAGTTCATAACTATTGCTCAAGTTTACTCATTCAATAATTTTTAGTAAAATAATAGGAAAGAGAATAAAATTAGAGATGATAAATGTGTTTGTTTTCTTCAATTCAAATGTACAAAATTGTAACAAAGCTTCGGAACCTGTGCACCTTGATTACAACGTGTATCCAAACATTCGCAATTAAACTATATAACTAGAAGTTTGACATCAATTATGAGAAATCAGATTTCCCGATTCACCCACTTCCCCCCTTTTTTCCTTCAACAACCAATGTTCAGAAATTTGTTATTGTAAATCTAAAATATATGTATTTGGGGGAGGGAGTTTGGTATGACATGGGCACTGATACAAGCCTTAAATTTTGGACAAGTCTTTACTAAACACTGAAACTGCAGGAATGGCACATGGAATGATGGAGGACAGTGTGACAAACAAACAGAGCCAGAAAATGACCCTACAAAACTTGAAACAGAACCATATCATAACATATTTATATCTGGTGTTGTCAAACAGATGCAATATGAGAGCCGGAAAGCCCAATTTTTGAACATCACATATCTTTCAGAGTTGAGGAAAGATGGTCACCCTTCCAAGTTTCGGGAACCAGGCACTCCACCTAATGCCCCACAGGATTGTAGCCACTGGTGCTTACCAGGAGTGCCAGACACGTGGAATGAACTTCTCTATGCCCAACTCCTGTCTGAGAAATTTGGCATGAACAAAAAATTTCCAGAAAGAGGATAACAAAGCAGTCCGATTTTCATCAGATCACAAAGAATAGTTTTGCTAGCTATACACAAATCGGCCTTGCTTCTCATCATTTATCTTCATCCACTTCCTCATCTGAGCTTATATCATCGACTGCCATTTGCTTTACTTTCTCTAGCTGCCTCAAGAGATCTAACCTTTCTGGTGCATAAGTGGTTGGAATCTGCAAGAAAGAACGCATAGTAAATTCTCTCAGCGTGATTATTATTGGAGAAATGATGTTTGAATAGGAGATTGAAAAAAATGCAGCCGCAAGTCATAGTATGCATACTAGAGCTGGTACATATCTCTGAATAGCAGCCAACATTGCAGCATGCCCCACGGCAGTAACCTGTGCAAAATAAGCATTTCGTCTTAGTAGGTTACACTGGACCATTACACAAAGGAAAGGACCAGATCTAATGTTGGCAAATGATAATTTACCACTCACACATAAAATAGCAATAGGTTTTTAATCTTCCATCTTTTCTGCATCTTCTATAAGCAGTCGTTCTTCATCTTATTTTCCAGTTCAATATTTATAGACGGGAGAGTTAAAGGAGTAAAACGAAGCCCATGCCAAGTTTGGCAGGCTCAGTCTCAGGAAAAAAAAATGGTAGAATCTGTCGATTAGACAGGATCAATAATTAAGTTTATACAAAGATTAATAGGACATGTACACGGAGAAAAGTTATTCTACCCCAAATTGGAGCTATTTACTATTTCAATACTCCTCAAGTTGATGAGCTGATGACAGTCCTTACCAGCGCAGGTTGCTGAAATCACTCTATAGGTAAGCTCTTATAAAGAAAATGTCAAGCAATGGTTTGCCATAAGGAGGTTAAGAGAATATACAGACCCACCGCAAAAAGTTTCCTCCATTAAGGGAGTACATTTGGTTAAGAATTGGAAGAATATTAGGGTTCAAAGATGCTGACGAAGAGATTATATGAAGGGCCGAAGGTACCAACCAATTGGTGGCAGATTGCACTCGGTGAAGCAATAAGAAAAGGGGTGCACTGAAGGTGCCAAATACTGGTACGACAGCAGCAGATAGAGAGCATAACAGGTGGAAAAAGCAGTGATGGAGGCAACAACGAAGGCATCTTTCTTTTTTTGCAGAAGCAAATCCTCCTCCAAAACAAATAAATATTGGGAACTATGATATCATGAAGTATGATGATAACGCAATATATTCTAATAATTATAGATACTATCGGGATATATGGAGGAAAGAGAAAAGATATTTTATGCTAAATTATACCTATTTTTATTTACAAACAGCAATGTCATTCATACACAAAAGAAACCTGGCAGTCTGAATGGAAAAACGAGAAAATCTAGCAATATGTTTTGAACACACTATTATTAGCCGAAATTTATTGGAAACTATAAATTTGGGTTGGCCTCACTTCTCATTTAACGAGCCTCTGTTAATTTTGTAGTTTTCAATAACTTTTAACCAATAATAGACAGTGTTAGAAAGAGTGCGTTGCTAGCAATCCTCTTCAAAATAAACTAAGGGAATTCTCCCTTGAATACAATGCCTAACTTGCAGGCTTGGAGGTTCTACAACTTCTACGACTTGAATATTGATGTAACTAGCTAACTAAATAATGGATATTTATTAAAGCTTTCATCTAATAGCATAACTTTTTGTAGTTACTCCTTGACATTAAAAATTTTAGCTTCTTTAATCCAGTGTTATTGGGTTTAATCTTTGTTACTCACATTGATCTTAAAAAGAAAAGGAGTTTTAATATTAGTATGGTACAGACGGGCTTGCGAATTCTCCATTTTCGCTTGCGTCAGGGGGTGCATCCAAGGTGTAAAACAGACTTGACTAATTAAGAGTTCTACGTTCTTTGTTGCACATTATAAAAAAAGGCTGAACAATATCCATAAGCTAAAACACTTGCATGAGGAGAACAATATGCTTCTCCTTGCTGAACAAGAAACGATTGAGATTAGAAAATGAGAATAATAGTGGGTTCAACTCACTGGAAGAAGCATTAAAACACCAATAGGAATAACCGAAGCCATGTCAGTCAAGGTTCTTTTAAGTGTTTTCTTCTCCTTCTCAGTCAATTCGTCCCCTATAAGTGCCCTTCTAACTAAACCCGTGGCAGCAGCAACATCAATAGCAAGAAGCTGAGTTCCTTGCCAGACATCCTGCTAATTGAATAATAGATTTCAGATCTCAGAAGTTTATAAAGACATAACAGATTACTTAATTCAAAATTTCAACATGGGAGACATTGTCACTATTTTCAGAGGCACAAATGCATATTGTGCCCACCAGTTTTTTAGTCTTTACAGAAAAAACAGGGTACAAAGATAATCCTTCCAAGAAAGAAAAGCCAGGAGGCTAAATCATACCGTTCCTGTTTCTTTTAGTCTGCCAATAGATTTTTCCAGGATATTTTCTTTCTTCTCAACCCTGGCCAACTTAACCCCAGCCTCATCAGTATAACGAGCACCATCATCAATAACTAGTAAATCCTGTAAAAGTGACATTCAATGCGCAATCTAAATCTAACAGAACAGTCAAGGTAAAAATCTTAGTGGAAAGAACATACAGACAGTAGAAATGATCAATGATATCACGGACCTTTAAAATCCGTGAATATGGAACAAAGTGATAGGCCAAAATCAGCTTTAGGCAATTATAGTTGTATATTAAGGATTTATTAGTGTGAAAGATGACGATGATGCATATGGTTGAGAATATGAAGATAGTGATGTAATGTTAATGAATCAGAGTAAGGATAGACTTGATGTTTGTTTTGTTTTAATTATGTCTTTATTAGGTTTGTGGGCTTGGTGTTGTCTTTCCTGCTGGCTGAGCTCCTACCCGACAGACTAAAGCTTCTACCCAATAGAACGCTCATACCTGGCAGGCCGAGCTTCTACCCGGTTGACTAAGCTTCTACCAGGCAGGCCAAGCTTCAACCTGGCAGCACACAGTTTTATGTCTTATGATAAATCTGAATCCTGTCTTGTTGTGTTAATGGCAAAAATTATGCTGCTTGGGAATTTCAATGTAAGCTCTCTGTCAAAGAAAAAAAATTATGGGGTCATATTGATGACCGTGTTCCAAGACCTATCAATGCAACGGATTTAGCAAAATGGGAAACCATAGATGCCCAAATCATGACCTGCATTCTTAGCTCAATTGAGCCTCCATTAATTCTTAATCTTAGGCTTTACAACACTGCTAAGGACACGTGTGATTATTTGAAAAAGGTTTATAATCAAACCAATGCTGCTCGGAGTCGTCGCATCTTTATCACCATGGATGTCACCTTTTATGAAACACAATCCTTTCATGTAGTCCACCACTTCAGGGGGAGAAAACCCTTGAAGTGGATAAACTCTCCTTCTTGTCATTACCATGTTTGCCTTTCCAGGATGCCCAAAATCTGAGCAATGAAGCTAACATAGTCCATAGTGAGGAAGAAGAGAAAGAAGACAATTATTTTGGCAAAAAATATGAAAGAAAACAACCTACTTCGACTCTCGAGCAAGAAAATTTGTCTAATCCGGAAGATTCCTGAAGATAACAATGAGGAGGTAAGTATTAATGAGAATTTACCCATTGCATTGAGAAAGGAAAGAAGATCATGTGCTAAATATCCTATTTCTCAGTATGTTTGCACTAACAATCTCTCTAATAAGCATAGAAGCTTTGTTGCTGCCATTGATGCCACAAAAATTCCTACCTCAGCCCAGGTGACTATCAAACTTGAACATTGGAATCAAGCCATGAAAGAATAGAAGAATGCTTTAGAAAGAAATTCAACTTGGGAAATTGTTGATAAGCCAAGAGACAAGAAGATTGGAGGATGTAGATGGATATTCACAGTGAAACATAAGGCAAATAGGACAATAGAAAGATATAAAGCTAGATAGGTGACAAAAGGATATACCAAAACTTATGGGATTGACTATGAGGAGACGTTTGCCCTAGTAGCAAAGATGAATACAATTCGAGTTATTCTAGCTTTGGCTGGTCATGTTTTTTGGGACTTACACTAGTTGGATGTGAAGAATGCCTTTCTTCATGGAAATCTAAAGAGGAAATGTATATGGAGATTCCCCTTAGGTTTTGAAGTGAAAAATAAAAAAATTAAGGTATGCCTCCTAAAGAAAGCATTGTATGGTCTTAAGCAATCCCCTAGAGCATGGTTTAGAAGATTTACAAGAGCAATGGTTTCCTTGGGATACAAACAAAGCCAACAAGATCAAACTCTATTCATAAAGCACTCTTCTACCAGTAAACTCACTCTATTGCTTGTCTATGTAGATGATATCATTATTGCAGGAGATGATGAATAAGAAAAATTGGCGCGAAAAGAAAAATTGGCAGACCAATTTGAAATGAAAGACCTAGGCAAACTGAAATATTTTCTTGGAATAGAGGTTGCTTACTCCAAGAACGGAATTTTCATCTCCCAAAGAAAATATGTACTTGATCTCCTCAAAGAAACAGGAAAGTTGGGATGTAGAACCTCCAACAGTTCCTATAGAACAAAATCATTGGAAGTGAAGAAAGTGCTCCTGTAGAGAAGGCCCAATATCAGAGATTGGTAAGAAAATTGATTTATCTATCACACACAAGACCAAACATTGCTTATACAGTGAGTGTAGTGATGCTGACTATGCATGTTCTATACTGACAAAAAATTACTTCTGGGTTGTGTGTTTCTTGAAGATAGTCTGGTAATATGGAGGAGCAAAAAGCAAGATAGAGTATCTCGTTCTAGTGCAAAAGTTGAATTCCGAACTCTTGCTCAAGGAATGTGTGAAGGACTTGGAAGAAAACCATTTTGGATGATCTTAAAGTTAAGGTGGACAACCCTATGCAACTACACTGTGACAATAACTCTATTATGAGCATTGGCCATAATCCAGTATAACATGATAGGATCAAACACATTGAGATTGAAAGAGAATTCATCAAAGACTGAGGTTCTGTGATTACAACTCATGTTCCTACAGAACTTCAAATAGCAAGTATTTTTACAAAAGGGCTCCCTCTAGGTAGATTTCAAGATCTTGTAGGCAAGTTGGAAATGATTGATATTCATTTACCAACTTGAGGGAGAGTGTTGTAATTAGAGGAAATATCTATAGAATATTTTTAATTAGAGAAAATATCTATAGAATCTTCCTAATTAGAGAAAATATTTGTAGCATCTTCTAGATTATTTTTTTCCGTAAATTATTCCTTATTTCCCTTTATTAGAAGATTAGATTGTTACAAATAGAGGTAGGGAGAATGTAATTGATATGAATGAAAATAATAAAGTCACTCTTTTTCAGGTGTTTCATATCAAGACCAGCTTTTGATGCGTAGTTTTTGGAAGTAACTCTTTAGGATGCAGGAACGTAGCTTCACATGAAGACGAACTATTATCAACAAACGGGTAGACAGACAAAGCTTGACAATAGGTGCTTAGAGATGTATTTGTGCATAAAACCTATCTAGTTTGGTATCCAACATGTTTGGATTGTCAGTGGTTGACCACTTCTAATAGGATATAGGGTGTTAGGATAGAAGGCAGGGAGAAGCGGGTTGAGCCGAACAGTAGGAGGTAGGGAGCCGAACGGCAGGAGGCAAGGGAATAGAACAATGGGAGACAAGGGGAAACAAGCCGAACGGTAGGAGGCAGGGAAAAGCAAGCCAAACGGTAGAAGATGGTGAAGAGCTTGTAGCAATTAAGATGGACGGGAAATATTTATATTAAATAAAGATATATTCTAGGGAAATATTTATATTAAATAAAGATATATTCTACAGGGAATATTTATATTAAATAAAGATATATTCTACGAGGAATATTTATATTAAATAAAGATATATTCTAAGGAAATATTCAGTATAAGATGGGCGGGAATATTTAATATAAATAGAGCTAGAGTCTATTATTAGGGTTATGCTTTTGATTATTGAATTGACGACTACAATCCTCTGAGGGAGGTTATGCTCCCAACTATCCTTTGTTTAGAGAATTCTATTACCATTAATAAGAGAAATTCATTATTTCATTATCTTTTCTGCCTACTGTGATCGTGGTTAATTAGGTTTCCTACTCAGAAACCTAACAACATCATTTGTGGATACAAAGACTATAAATCATTAATAAGTAACTGGTGGAACAGAAAGAAAGATTAAAAAGAAAGGATGACGTAAATAACAAAACATGCATGTATCCCAAGCCAAAAGCAACAGTTAAGTTTAAAAAATCTCAAGTCTTTCCGCAGCAATATGCGAAAAAAGAAAATTTGAACATAAAGCTTATAAACTAGTGAGTAAATGCTTGGATAGAAAGAGAAGTAGGATAAGGCAGCAGCACAGTTAGGGTAATTATTGACAATGCAGCTACAAACAACAACAAAGCTTTATCCCACTAAGTGAGAACAGCTACATGGGTCACAACATCATTTGGCAATGGTCAAAGACCAAATCTTCAGAATTATTTACCAATGCACTTAGTAAGAAAAACTTTTGTAAGCAATATAAAATCATAAACTTGTAACTTATTGAGTGTTTCAGACGTACTTCATTATTTTCTGACTGATAGGCACTTCTTTGAACCCGTTTCTCAAGTTCTATAAGCTCATTTCGCAGAAGCTCAAAGCGGCGGATTTCATTGGATTCTTGGTCCACAACCCCTACGTTTGGTGCAGGCTGTTCGATATTATTTTCCTTCAATCAAGATAGCAAATCCATGTTACTAAAGTTCCACAAAGTATCCACTCACTAATTGTAACAGACAACTTTTTACAACTAGACTAAATGAAGTACAGGCCAATTCAAGATAGGAATTAATAGGCAATAAAACTCATGCAGAACAAGTTATTTTCACATTGTAAACTTTTAAGTAACAATAGTCAACCACTTTTGCAAGGTCTAAGCAAAAGGTATAAAAAGATTAGTTTATAAATTCTTAAGATAGGCCTTTTGAGGTCAACTTTCACTTCTCCATATGTGACCAGCAGCAGTTTCTTTTTCTGTTTCACTAATCTAACATACAATTGACCAGTAAAATTGAGCTAGTCCCCCATCCTTGAATGGCCTCAGAGGCTCATCCTCAAGTGCCTGAGAGGGGTAGGTTTCATTACGAAGTGCTACACAAGGCTGCTCCATAGATCCAGAAGCAGGATGATAGAAAGGCGTGTGCCTCTGGTGACTCAAGTGCCTTGAGAAAGGGTGGGTTGCAAGATCTATAGAGTGGTTATGTCTCCTTGATGCAGTGAATCAGTTGTGTCAAGCAATTGCAGCAATTTGACCAACTATCCAGACTAATATAATACCTAACAGGTGTCTAGTCTAATGGGGTTTCAACTTTTATCTGTGTTGAATACCTAGTCAATAATTTTAATTGACTATGCTATTTATCACCTAAATATAATCAAACATTATATTTAGACATAACCAGATAGAATCTTTAGTGTGCTACCGATCAAACATTGATTTTTAATTCTCAGTTCAATTATCAAAAGATATTATGATACGACAAGATAAGAGAACTGAAGAACGTATAATAATAATAAATAGTATAACACAATTACAATGAAAATATGCTAATACATTATTTATTACTCATGACAATAAAAGAAAAAGCATTATAGACATTTGAGTTATGTTGCCCCAATGCCACTATAGATACGGAGAGGATATTAACAACATCAAATTATAAATACACTAATGCGTACATAAGGTTCCAGATCAGATTCTAAACCGGGCTTTTTGGTGACAGGACCTCCAAAGATGCTCCAAAATCCCCGCGATTTTCCAACATTTCTGAAGAAAAACCATGTTCTTCTCAAATAAATATAAAAACAGGACAATAAAACACTCGAAAAAAAAAAGTAATAGATGCCAGTTGAGCTCTCAGAAATAGGCAACTAGATATTCATACCTTTTGTTCCTGTCTACCCTTACATTAGCATTCTTTCTGCTTTTCCCTTTCACATACTCGTCTTCTTCAACTGGTGTGTAGTTCCGGCCACTGTTAACCCCCTGAATGAGTATAATAGAAATATTATAACAGTAAAAAAGAAACTCAAAGGAAAAAGTACGTGACTAGTGTACCAGGTAGTCAAGCAACACAATGAACTATTGTACAAAGAAATTGTTACAAGTACAGAAATATGGATCGTATCAGTGTAAGAACAGATATGAAGATCGTATCTTTATAATTAGAAATATCAAGATCATATCTTTATAATTAGAAATATCAAGATCGTATTTGCATCATTAGTGATATTATTTTATTATCACATTTATATATTCTCATGGCCTTCACTATCACAATCCATCAACACTTGTTTGCACATTTGCTATATTTCTAATGATAATTCGTGCACAATTAGGAGATCCCGGGTTGACCAAATTGCAGAAGATGGTGCTTAGTTTATAAAGTTGTCTAGTTTGAATTGTGTTAGGTAAACACATTTGACTGTCTTGTTATAGCATCTTTTGTTATAGCATTCAATTTCCAAACTCCTATTAATATCAACTTCTAAATGTTCATTTTTATCTTCCAAATACATGTTTAATATCATATTGGTTCTCTATTTGTAAGTAAAATGGAAAAATGACCCTTCAATGTCAATCAAAGCCATCAAACCGGTCGATTAGTTCTATTATTCTAATCTTTCAATGAACCAAAAAACAATATAACTGCAATTTAGGAACCAAATCAATGAGTCTTATATGCAACAAATGTAACAAGTGTCAATTACATATTTATAATCCTAACTTCTATAATTGGACCACTCACTAGTTAATTTATGGATTTGTTCATAACTATGAACAAATACCAACAAACAATACATATACAATATTATAAAAAATATAACAATATTAAAGGCAAAAAATTTAGCACTAGAAACTAAAATAGTTTTCATCTTTCAGGGTAAGAGGCAAAAGAAATTCTTAAAAAGTAAACATTAAACTTAACTCAATTTCACAAAATAAGTTTAGTAAGGTGAGGTTTATATACACTCATTGTAATTTGATCATATATGTAGTCAATGTTTCGATGTGGGATCTCCTGTACACCTCACTAAGGACTGGATTAGATATTTGTAGGTGGTTTGATAGTGATCTAATAGCAGGTGATAAAATATGCCCAACAAGCTTTGTTAGGATAGGTTCTAATACCATCTTCGAAAGTGGACTTAAATACTCATCCTCACAAAATCGATTTAGTAAAGTAAGATTTACACTTACTTATATGCTATAATGATCTTATCTCTAATCGATGTGTGAGCTCTAACAACATCAACATAAGAGAAAGGACAGTGTTGTAGATTGTGTATTTCCATGATTTACCTCGTATACATTATATCATTATCAAAATTTACTTCCATCATTCTTTTACAAAATTTAAGTAGACATCTTTCCACATTATATGTAATTAGGACTTATTTTCATTTTTGTAGCAATCCGGTTTGTTGGCCAGAATTCTATGATAGTTTTTATCATCGAAGGCTTTCTATATAGCAACCAGCATTGCACAGTTTGGATTATTAGTGTCTGAATGAAGCTAGTTAAAGGTTAGTTTAACAGTTGTCACCAGCCTAAGCAGTTGTATTATAATATCTTATTACATCATTCACAAATTAGAAATTGATATTAAGTTCTTAATCTCTTTTATCTAGTGAAAGTTATGGAAATTAAACTTCAAGGTAAATATCCATTATGTATAGTTTCAAAGAATTGATCAAGGAGGTTAGTGAGGAGTGGACGGTGTACCTCATGAAGAGAATCAGCTTTTGCTCTAAAAGACACCACCAGGAATTCAGCTTCTTTCCAAAGTTTTCGTATTTTCTCCAAGTCAGAACAGGCTGCTTTCAAATGCTCTTTTCCAGAACTAGAGCTTATTGATACATGAAACTCTTCAAGCAACTTTTCAAGTCTTATCACAGCTTCTTCAACACTTTTCAGTGCCTAAAATTATATGCCAAATAGAATGCACAAACAAGAATGAGATACATGAAAACAATAGGTTTGAGAACCATCTAAAGTATGAAGCAAGAATATTAATAAAGATATCCCTTTGTATATATTAGTCTGTTTTATAGACAGGACATTGTTGTATACTATTTCCTTTAATAGACAAGAATCAAATTTCATAACTAGGAGACATGATTACTAGTATGTTTTGTACTTATGCATAGGAATCATTGACCCTTAATTACACAAATTCAGAGGGTACTGTCAAAATATGTGAATTTATTACACAATTAATATAGCAATTATGTGTAATCCCGCAATTATGTGTAATCCCTAAAATTAAGGGATTAGGATTAGTAATTATTGGGCAGATTTCTTTTTATTAAGATTAGGTATTATTGGGTAGATATCTCCTTATTTAGAGACTTTATTTCAGGAGATTTTTTACCTTAATTAGACAATGGTTTGTTTCTTTTTAAACACCTATGTATTGTTTCAAAAGAATGAACGAGAGAATTATTAATTCCATCATCCTACTTCTGTTTACAACATGGTATCAGAGCTCTAGCTTTTTCCTTAAGCCCTAGTCTTTGTTTCTTGTCTCACGGCCTTCATTTCCGTTCCTCAACTATTGCTTGCCTTCATTGCCATTCTCGTCCAAAACAAGGGGCAGCCTTACTTGCTGCTGTTGTTCTTTCCGCTGTGTTAACCTAACCTCCGATTACACCTCCGATTACAATGTCTGGCACTACATCAAGTAGAGAAGTCTTTAGTTCTTCACACAAAAATGGAGAACTTCAAGGTCTCCGAGTATCATACAGGTTGGATAGAAAAAAATTTCTCAAACGGTCCCAGTTTGTTAGAACCTATCTCAAGGGAAAAGGATGCATGGTTCATCTCCTTGAAAATGGTCCAAGCATGGAGGATCCAGCATTCGTAGCATGGGATGAAAAAGATTCCATGATTATGTCTTGGTTGTGGGACTCCATGGAAGCTATACCATCAGCGATACTTGTATGCTTCTTAATACAACTACAGATATTTGGGACTCCATAAACCACACATATTCTAAAGCCAATGATGCTACCCAAGTATATGAAATCAAAATAAAAATTGCAGGCACAAAACAGGGAAGCAAAGGAATCACAGAATATGCGGCACTGTTGTAGAATCTATGGCAGGAACTTGATCACTATAGAGTTTTTGAATTGATGTGTGTTGAGGATGCAATCCTCTTGAAGAATTTCACAGAGAAGGATCATGTGTATGATTTTCTTGCAGGACTAAATCCTAAATTTGATCAAGTTAGAGTGCAAATTCTTGGGAGAAAGGATACTCCTTCACTAGAAGAAACCATCTCTTTTGTTCGTGCAGAAGAGAGTCGGAGGAGTGTAATGCTTGAGTCTCAACCAATAGATGGGTCTGCTCTACTTACCAAACCTGAACTGGTGCAGAAAGGAAATGAGCAAACTACTAATTCTCTATGGAAGGGAAACAAAGATAATTTATGCTGCACCTATCGTCAGAAACCGAGACACACAAGGGAGAAATGTTGGAAATTGCATGGCAAACCTCCAGGAAAGGAGTGGGTGAATCGTGGAGGACAACAAAAGTCCCGAGTGCACGTAACTCAAACAAAGATTAAAGAATCTCCACCAGTAGACAGTTTCAATATGGAAGAAATAAAGAAATTGAAGAAGCTATTGGGAATATGGAGGAATCCTCTAGATCATGTTCTCTTGTTTTCTTAGGTAAAACTTCTTGTATGAATACCTCATATAATGTGAACTCTTGGATTGTGGATTCGGGAGCTACAGATCATATGACACATTTATTCCACTTGTTTCATTCTTATACACCCTCACCAAGTAATAGAAAAATTATTGTTGCCAATGGGTTAGTAGCTACTGTTGCAAGATATGGTAATATCCAAGTAAACCCCAACCTTATGCTTAAAAATGTTCTCCATGTTCCCAAACTCTCAGCCAATCTTCTCTCCATAAAGAAACAATCTTCTCTCCATAAAGAAACTAACCTCTGATCTCAATTGTTTTGCAATGTTTTTCCATCTCTATGCGCTTTTCAGGAACAGGACTCGAGGAGGAGGATTGAACTTGCTAAAGAAAAAGATGGTCTTTACTACTTGGAAGTATCTTAAGAATCCCAAACCAACCAAGCAAAATCCCTTCACAGTATAACAAATAAGGATGAACTATGGTTGTATCACTATCGTCTAGGAAATCCATCATTTAAGGTGCTACAATTTATGTTTCCTCATTTGTATGAAAACTTAGATATCTCAAAACTTCATTGTGAAACTTGTGAATTAGCCAAGCACACTCGTGCATCTTTTCCCAACAACAATAATAGAAGCTCTCAACCTTTTCAATTGATTCATAGTGATATATGGGGACTATCTACGATACCTAATATTTCTGCGGCCCGCTGGTTTGTAACATTTATTGATGATTGCACTAGGGTTACTTGGCTCTATTTGCTTAAACAAAAATCTCATGTCAGCACTATCATTCCCATATTTCACTCAATGATTAGAAATTTGGAGTTAATATTAAAAGGTTTAGGACCAATAATGTTAGAGATTATTTCAACCAAACCATATCCTCGTATTTCCAATCTAATTGGATCATCCATGAATCTTCATTTGTTTATACCCCACAAAAAAATGGAGTGGCAGAAAGAAAAAAATGAGCATTTACTCCATAACTCGGGCTCTTCTTTTTCAAGGGAATGTTCCAAAAAATTATTGGGCAGAAGTTGTTCTTACTACATCCTATCTTATTAATAGACTTCCCTGACATGGCCTAAGTAATAAGAGTCCAATAGAAGTCCTAAATAATTTCTTTCCTCACTTTAATAAATCAAATGGACTGATTCCTAGAATATTTGGATGTACAGCCTTTGCACATGTCCCTGTTCAAGCTAGAGATAAACGCTAGAGATAAACTGGACCCCAGGGCTGTTAAATGTAATTTTTTAGGATATTCAGCCACACAGAAAAGGTATAAATGTTATGATCCTATCATTAAAAAATGGTATATCTCAGCTGATGTTACTTTCCTTGAAACTAAACCTTTTTTTAACAAAACCAATCCTACATAACAATGTCTAGAAGACCCTCATGAAAATACTGAGTTCCTAACTCTACCATATATCACAACCAACAGATTTGAGCCTCCAACTATACAACATAATTCTGGACGAGGATCAGAAGCTGAAATGGATACAGATATCCCCATTGAAGCAACTGGAATAGAAGTTGACAATCCTCCGAGATTTAACAAGGTTTACACCAGGAGAAAGAAAATTCCAGAGGTGATGCAAGCCCATGAATCCAATCCAAGTTCTTCACCAGAAAATGAAGAAATACCTGAACTAGAAAATAAGATTGACCTTCCAATAGCCAGCCGAATAGGTACTAGAAATTGCACTAAAAAACCTCTTTATCCTCTTACAAATTATGTTTCTTATGATATCAACTAACCATAAAAGCTTTATTGTAAACTTGAATTTTGTGGTTATACCAAATAATATTATTGAAGCACTAGCAAAGAAAGAATGGAGATATGCTATGCAAGTGGAAATGACAGCACTAGAGAAGAATAACACTTGGGAAATTGTGGATAAACCCAAAGAAAAGAAAATTGTTGACTGTAAGTGGATATTCACAGTAAAATATAATGTTGATGACTCACTTGAACGATACAAAGCAAGATTGGTGGCCAAAGGATACACTCAAGCATATGGAATAGACTATGAAGAGACGTTTGTACCAGTTGCTAAAATGAATTCTTAGCTGCTCATTTTGATTGGAAACTACTACAGTATGATCTTAAAAATGTCTTTCTTCATGGAGACCTAGAGGAAGAAATCTACATGAATATCCCAGAGGGGGTTGAAGGAGATAGACAAAATAAGGTGTGCAGACTTAAGAAGGCACTGTATGGACTGAAACAATCTCCTAGAAAATGGTTTGGGAGGTTCTCAAAAGTGATGATGGGATTTGGCTACAAACAAAGCCAAGGAGACCACACATTGGTCGTAAAACATTCAGAAAAGGGGAAGGTAACAATTCTTTTGGTGTATGTGGATGATATTATAGTAACTAGGAATGATGAAAAAGAAAAGCAAAAATTGAAACAAAGACTAGTCTAAGAATTTGATCTCAAAGAGCTTGGAAAACTGAAATATTTTCTAGGAATTGAAGTAGCATACTCTACCATGGAATCTTTATATCCCAACAAAAATACATAACCGATTTGTTGGCTGAGACAAAGACTATTGGATGCAGACCCACAACCAGTCCAATGGACCCCAATCACAAGCTGAGTAAATCTGGAGATGAACCAGAAGTAGAAAAAAGGATGTACCAGAGGCTATTCAAAAAATTAATATATTTGGCACATACCCAACCAGATATTGCTCATTCGGTAAGTGTAAGAAGTCAATTTATGCATGAACCAAAGGAGTCTCACCTTCGGTATGTGAATTATTATGGATAAAATTATTTTGGATGATTTGAAAGTTGATTTGAAGGGTCCCATGAAACTGTACTGTGATAATAAATCAGCAACAAAAATTGCACATAATCAGGTTCAACATGACCGAACAACACGTTGAAATAGATAGACACTTCATCAAAGAAAAAGTAGACGAAGGTTTAATATGCATGGCATATGTCCCATCTAGGCAACAAGTAGCTTATGTGTTAACAAAAGGTCTCAATAGCCCTATCTTCCAAGATCTTATAAGCAGCTGATGTGTTAACAAAAGGTCTCAATAGCCCTATCTTCCAAGATCTTATAAGCAAGCTCGGAATGACCAATATCTATTCCTCAGCTTGAGGGGGGTGTCAGAATATGTGAATTTATTACACAATTAATATAGAAATTATGTGTAATCCCGCAATTATATGTAATCCCTAAAATTAAGGGATTAGAATTAGTAATTATTGGGCAGATTTCTTTTTATTAAGATTAGGTATTATTGGGTACATATCTCCTGATTTAGAGACTTTATTTCAGGAGATTTTTACCTTAATTAGACAATGGTTTGTTTCTTTTTAAACACCTATGTATTGTTTCAAAAGAATGAACGAGAGAATTATTAATTCCAGCATCCTACTTCTGTTTACAACAGGTACAATGATTAAAAATAATTTAATTTTCCTTTTTAGATTATCTTGTATTATACTATATAAGAGAACATTTCTATGTTATAATTATAGAAAAAGCCTCACATCTTTTATAATAAAAAGTATAAATTATATATGTATTATTATTAGAAAAAATTTTATTTATTATTGTATCACTGTATCTTTATAACTAGAGGAAACTATTTTCCAATATAAATAGAGCACCTGTTTTGTTTCAGAAACACAGTTTCATCTTATTGTCTCTATTTTCTACAGTTCAACATGGTATGTAGAGTCTCCTGCCATGTTGGCCCAATGGTTACCGTCTCCTATGAAAAGCTTCTTGCAAACACTTTTTTCCAGTCACTCATTATTCTAGTGATATCTCCGGCAACTTTTTGGGCAACCACAAGGCCAAGATTACCCAACAACAATCTACACACTAACACAAATGTCAGTCATGACAAATCTGCAACTCTTGCCCATGAATGGCAAAGCTGGCAATGGCACCTGCCTCTAGGCAACCTATAACACAGGTGGTTGTGGCTCCATCAGACATCATTTCACGGTGTAATCTGAGTTTTTCTCTCCAGTGATTATTTCATCTTTTTTACAGATTTCAAGAATGTCTTCTAACACCCAGAACAGATTCTCTCATCTATTCTAACCATATTGTTAGTATTGAGAAGATGGATGAGTCAAACTGTTAAAATTAGGCTTCCAAAACTGGGTTCTGGTTAAGTGGGATGAGCCACAAATTCCATCTCACTACAATTGTTAAATCTATTCTTGCAAAGCTACGCGAACAATGTATAATGATTGATTCTCAAGTTTGTAGTATTATTAAATCCATTTTCCACACCTCACTTAAACCTATTTTCCATCCCCATTTGACATGTGCATCAATTTGGAGTAAGGCACATTCCCTTTATACAAATCAACAACGTCAGTACAGTGTGTGCCAAGATCTCTTGATACTTCCTCTTGCTTCATAACATTTTTGGGCCCTATGTCTGCTTATCTTGGGTGGGTTGTGCTACCTTATATGATATAATGGCTTCTACCACCATATACAAATGTATAAAAGAAACTAGAAAACCATAGTACATTTTTATGACTTTGGCGTTGCATAGATTGCTACAAGGTACGTTGTTATACATTATCAGATTTTGGGATCACTAGTAAACCTTACTTTGACTTTCGCAATGTTTTTGTTCCATGGTATTCCTCCAAAGATAAGCACGAAGACACATATTGTTTGAAGGGAACAATATTACATTTGAATCACACAGCAATAGTTCTCAACACTTTTGCACATATAATTCTAAAAATCATTCAAAATGTGAGCTTTGTCAACACACTGGACTTATCATTTATAGTGTTGGAAGCTATATGGGAAACCCCCTTGTTAGCTCAAGTTTGTCCAAATTTCTATTGTTAAGTCAGTTGTTGCTCCTACATTATAAGTTGTCATCCTCATATGACTCCAGTAACATATAGACTTTATGAAATGGTACAAGACTCACCATTCCATTAGTAACATTGCCTTGATGGCACACACCAGTAAAGCATTTGCTCATCTCTCTCTATCTCCTTCTCTAGGTCCTTGGGTCATTGACTTTAGTGCAACCAATCATGTATATATCCTTTTACTTTACTACTGACAATTTGTCTTCTATCACTGCTGCCAATGGTTCACAATACAAGGTTGCGGCATGCACTAACCAACCCCTCCCATATCTTATTGTTGACCTTGTTCTTTATGTCTCTAATTGCCTATTTATTTACTTTCCCTCCCATATCTTACTGTTGACCTTGTTCTTTATGTCTCTAATTTCCTATTTATTTACTTTCCCTCCCATATCTTACTGTTGACCTTGTTCTATATGTCTCTAATTGCCTATTTATTTACTTTCTATTTCCTAATTGACCCAATCCAATGACATTATCTTCACCATTACTAAAAAATTGTTGAATCTAATGCAACAACGAGAAATAACTTGAAACTGCAAATGAAACTGAACTGTATGATACTTCTCATTAACCTTAGAATGAAAATACGGAACAGGTTTTATACAAAGATAACATACTAAACAAATAACAGAAAACTGAATACAGTATTTTTGGTTTGACTAACTAATTCTCCTCCTCAAACCAAAAGCATCAACCACACCAATTTGTTCTGAGATATTTGAACCTTTCATATTTCAAAGCTTTTGTTAGAATATCCACAAGCTGCACCTCAGACCTTCAGTGTTCAACAATCAATGTTATTCCACAAGATGGGACATCGAGCAAGACGATTAGCGTCAGATTACATGACCTTTACCATCTCTCTCCACCATCAATACGTGCATCTACAATCTCTCCAATGATAATTCATGTACAATTAGGACATTCCAAGTTGACAAATTGTAGAAGGTGGTGCCAAGTTTGAACTTTTTCTATTGAAATCTAACTAAATCTTAGTGATAATGCTTATGAACATGTCTCAAATTCTAAGAGTTCATGACATCCAATGATATTTTTCATCAAACTTGACATCCTCATATCAACAAAATGGAGTAGATGAACCTAACAACAAACATAACCTGAAAACAAACATGTTACTGAAATTACTCGGACAGTTTTTCACAGTCATGTTCCTCGCAGGTTTTGGGAGATGTTGTCCTAATAGCATGTTGTCTCCTTAGCCAGATGTCATCATCCATTCTTAATGATCATGTACCCACTCTATTTTTCTTCATTTCCCTCATTATAATCTTCTTCCACATTTTTTGGTATCACATGTTTTACACATAACCTAATAACACCTTGTGAAGATAAATTTCACTTAGGGTTCAAATGTATCTTCGATGGATATCATCATTCTCAAAAAGGGTATTTGTGGTTTTCTCCTAATCTTAATCAGTACTCAGTTTTTGTTGATGTCTCTCTCTATGTTTGTCACATAGTATACTAATGAAGACATATGCAGTCACTTTCCCACCTCGTGATGCTTTTCCACCACATCTTCAAGTATATAAACACAACCCATGACCTACTTCATCCTAGGGCAAGACTATTCTTCAACGAATAATGACAAAGTACAGGTCATGAATGATCCTTTCCCAACATTATCTCCGGCCTCCTCTAAAAATGACAAGTCTATTGCCATTTGAAAAGGTATACATTCTACCCCCATTATATTAACCTCAATTATCATTGACTTTCCACCAAACACTATTCTTGTTGCTAATTCTCCAAGTGAAGTTTTATCTTATTTCAGGTGGCAACAATTGATGATTGATGACATATTTTTCCCTTCAAAGTAGTGATACTTAAGAGTTTGTTCCTCATCCATTTGGAATATCACTTGAAGACGTCCAATTCGACCACCACATCCTTGCTTCCTACCATCTCTTCCACTAGGTATTGCCATTGCCAAAGTTTCAACAACTTAAACTAAAGTTTCATCTTTTATTGAGGTAGGCACAAGAAATCTAATGATTAAGCTCTCCACCTAAGGTATTTAATCACTAGCCAGAATTTGATCGAATACACAATTAAAATCTAAATGTAAACTTCTCAAAATCAAAACCATGTAAAACTTATCAAGTTTTTTGTTGACATCCTCCAATGAGTCAGCCACAAGGAATCTCTTCATTTCTTCTATAATACCCAAGTTTTTCCTACATGAGAGATAATAAATAGTTGGTATGTTTGAGGGAGGCTAGGGCTTAAAGATATTTTCAGCCTAAAAATCTTCGATGTTTTTCCTACATCGAAGAGACACTAAAATCATTAGCAAAGATATTTTCAGCCTTCTTCTGAAAAGAAGAGCATGTCTTAAAGGATCTAAGTATTTCTAAGACATATCTGGTTCATTCAAAACTAAATTTTAAAGATTCAATAAATTTTGATATATAGTTATAGTCATAAGTTGTAAGTTTAATAGTAAGAACCTAATCAAAATATCTAATATTTATTAAGGTTATCTAATTTTATGATAAACTAAAATCAAATTAATCAATCATAACTGTTAAAAGGAATCAGTTATAGTTAGCTTCCTATTATAATAATGAATATCCCATCAGTCATAAATAATATATATTATATACTATAAAATATATATATACCATATTTATATAGAAACAATTAAAAATGGCGGGACATAAGGTCATGGCCTAATTGGCCTCATTGTACACGGCACCACCCAACCATGGATATTTTGCCTTGCTTGTTAGTGCTGTGACTCATCTGGTAATCCTTTAGCCTTTGTCTCACAGTCCTTCTCTCTTAGAGACTAGATATTTGACTTTAGTATCTTTGATCATATGAATGGTAACCAATGATTTTTCTCTGAGTTGTCCTTCTCAGATTCGTTGCCTTCTATTACCCTCACAAATGACTCATACATAAAAGTTCACGGCATTGATCAATACCACCTACTTCATAAACTCCTTTTACACTCTGTTTTGTTTGTCCCTAGTAGTCCATTTAATTTAATTTTTATTAGCAAACTCAGCTGTTCTCTTCACTTTTTTGTGTTGTTTGTTAATAATTGTTAAACTCTAGAGAAGAGAGAAACATTGAGTTGAAACTGTGTTTATAACACAGCACAGGTACTCTATTTATATTGGAAAAAAGGATTCAATACAATAAAAAGAAGAGATTTGATATCCTTTGTAAGGTTCCTATTTCAAGAACCTAAGGTAAACGCACACTAAACACACCAGAAACTTCTGTATAACTCTCGTTGTATTATCCACAAACACGAATACAATTTTGAATACAACTAGAGAGCTTAACCACACCAGAAACTTCTGTATAACTCTCGTTGTATTATCCACAAACACAAATACAATTTTGAATACAACTAGAGAGCTTAACCTCCCCCTACAGGAGTCACGCTTCCTGTACAGCTCACAAAACAACCCCCCCCCCCTCGTCTCTATTCAATTATTCACCCTTTTATACTACCCATCCCGCCTTTCCTAACTGTTATCGCAGTTAGGCTAACTAACTTCTAATTACTTCTCTTTCTCCTCTCATATACACGTAACTTCCTAACATTAACCTCCCCTTCTTCAGCAACCTTGTCCTCAAGGTTGAAATTAAAATCAGGATACTGATCTTGGATAGTCAACACGTCTTCCCACGTAGCTCTTTCGCTGCCACCCTCCTGCCACTGAACCAGGATCTGTTGTATTTTCTCATTCCCTTGTTGTCGTTGCCTCGTCCCCAACACTCCCACTGGCCAATATGTAGGCCCCTCTGCTTGTAGCTCAGCTGGTAGGTCCTTCTCAACCTTCTTTGTTCCCATTGCTTTTTTAAGTTGTGACACATGAAAGACTGCATGTATACGTGCATTTTCTGGCAGCTGTAGTCGGAATGCCGCTGGTCCGACCTGCCGGATCGAGAGAGGGGTTGACGGAGATGGCGAGCAAAACGGAGGGAAGGTTGGAGACCCTTGAAATTATTGTAGAAGGGATTAAGGCGGAAACCGTTGCGATACGACAGGACATGCAGTAGATGATGCGACTCATGGGAGGAGGAGCGAACAATCAAGATGGAAGGTCTGACGGAAGCAGTAATTCAGTGAACGATAATCAAGAGAAATGTGATCAAGGTAGCTTCCAACATAATTGGCAGAAACGGGTGGACCTATCGGCGTTTGAGGGAATGGAGCCGCACAGTTGGATTAATTGGGCAAAACGTTTCTTCGACATCCAGAAGGTAGCGGAGGATGACAAGGTGGAACTTGCCTACATTAGCATGGAAGGTAGTGCGAGTTATTGGTTTAAGGTCGAACCAAATGTTAGGTTCCTAATTCAAGAACCTAAGGTAAACGCACACTAAACACACCAGGAACTTCTGTATAACTGTCGTTGTATTATCCACAAACACGAGTACAATGCCTGGATACAGCTAGAGAGCTTAACCTCCCCCCTACAGGAGTCACGCTTCCTCTTCCTGTACAACTCACAAAACAACCCCCCCTCGTCTCTATTCAATTATTCACCCTTTTATACTACCCATCCCGCCTTTCCTAACTGTTATCGCAGTTAGGCTAACTAACTTCTAATTACTTCTCTTTCTCCTCTCATATACACGTAACTTCCTAACATCCTCTAATAACAAAGATATGATTCAAGAATATATAAAAAAGATTCTAACAATACGGATGTAATCTAGATATTCCTGATTATATAGGATTAGTTCTTTATTTCTATAATTATATCAATATTCTTGATTATATAGGTTCAGCTTCTTATATCTATAATTATAACAACATTCCTGATTACATAGGATCACTACATTATTTTGTATATTTATAACAACTATTTTGTTCTAGAATAGGATGGATGGACAAACGATAGGACTGGGACATGAGTATTGGGGATTGTATTGGCTATCACCATCCGTTGGTTGTCTTCGTTGCTATGCTAAACTTTCTCATTAATGCCTTGGTCACCCTATCCTAGAAAATTTGTACTTTTAGTTCTTAGTGTTTCTGCCCTTAAGTCATTAATTGTGCTTTATGTCAATTAGGAAAACATATTTGTCACTCTATACTCCTCAAGTCAATAGGACTTAGTTTCTTATCCTATCCGACCATAACCTCGTAGGGAAGATGAAGTTTCAATTTATACAATGAAGTTCTGAAAATACAAATGAAGAAAGACTAAATACTGTGAGGAAGAGAGAAAGAGTACAATTTCTTTAGTGAAACTGATTGATTGTACAGTACTTAGGCTCTACAGAATAACTATCTATCTACAAAATCTTAACAGACTAAGCGGTTCCAGAACATCTATATTATATATAGACTCTTCATAGACTAAGTGACGCATATTATTAACTTGAAAGCGGCACTTGGATCAAATTCAAATTTTGAAAGTGGGAATCAAACCTCGTCAAGAGATCTATGTCCATGATCTATTTTAGTGGCTTCAGCCTCCAGGGCGTTTTCCCTGCATTACAATTTACAAAAGTATAAGTGATACAATCTTTGGAATAAAAATCTCTACAAAAGTTTAGTTTCACAATTCCAGGAATTCTAGTAACGCTATAAAATATAAAATACATTGTATAAACTACCTTCAAAAAAACTGTTTCCCCATACAAGCAAATTAATTCAACATCACATGGTATCGGCATTGTTTGCACGTGGGTCCCAGTGCAAAAAACAAGCACACCAGTAGGTAACACATTGATTTTCAACATCCCCCAAGTAAATTAAAATTTAATTTATATTTTATTAGGTTAAATTTAAATAAACTTAAAATTTAATTTATATTTAATTTAATTCATATTAAATTTTATATTCTTTTGTAATTTTATTTTAAAATTTTATAAAATATATTTTTATAAATATTCATGAGTATCCATGGATATCTACGGATTTTTTAAAACCTATGGCAGATATTTTTTAAATAGATATTCGATAGGTAATGTGATGGGTATTTTTTGTTATGGGTCGAGTAGTGAATAGGTATTACTCATGTCCAACCAAACCTGTTGTCATCCCTACTATTAGAACCATTAAAATCCACTCAAAGACCCGTCTTAGTGGATTACATGTGTCAAGGAAGGGGATCTGAAAATCAGATGGTGGAAGGCAGGTGTGAGCAGCTGATTAGTCGTTCGGTTTTCACGTTGGAAGAAAAACTCTAAGTTTTTAAAATTTCACGCCACTTTCTACATGCACCCTTCTTCCCTAGATTTCTGAAAATTCCATTCTCTCCTCCTTCTCTCTAAAAAGCTCTTACTTCTCTCTAAGGATTCTCATCGTTTCTTCCTCCGATCATCACTCAGGCACCATTTCCACTCTTTCGGTGTCAAGGGCTTTCGATTGAACCGATCGGTTTGTGAAGCTGAGCTGGTAAGTTCTTCTCTTCACTCAGTCGTGTGGTTTTCTGGACATGCAAATTAAGTTTTGGTTTCATGTGTTGATCACTCTTCTAAAAATGAGTAGTTTTGATAGTATTTTGGTTTTTACTTGGTTTAGTTTTGGAGATTTGTTGAGCGTTGAGGGTAGAAGGATTTGTAGAGGTGAACCAGTAATCATACCTGTGAGCGTTCGGTCACGTTAGAGGTAAGGGAAGCTTATATAATTTGAATTTTATTCTCGTTCTTGAATGTTGGCATGCTTGATTGATTGTTGGATGAAATATGAAGTATGATTGTTACTATGTTTTGGCTGTATGAAGATAAATGCTGAGGAATGAATTAATAAGAGTATGTAATTCCATATGAAGATTGATGTTCGTCACTGAAGGTCTTTGACCGTTCGGTTTTCTCGTGGACTCGGTTGGAACTGGATTCTTTCATTTGGATGGAATTCCAGTTGAGGACCGAGCGTCTTCGTTTAGTAATATATATATATATATATATATATATATATATATATATGTATATATATATATATAAGCGTTCAACCAAGGATATTCGTTCCTTGGTATTCTGTTATAAATTAAAGTATATCTATATGTAATTGTATATTTCGTTCGTCCTTGAACATTAGTTAAATGATATCTTATATTTATCAAGCCGTTATTCTATAAATTAAGTAGTGCTCGGTCTTACATCAAGCGCTCGTACTATGTAATGCTCGGTCTTACACCAAGTACTCGTACTAAGTGTTAGGTCTTACACCAAGTGCTCGTTCTCCTTTCTATAATCTATCTTGATAATAAGAGCGTTCATCGAAACTCAACAATGTTCTCTCTCCACCGTGCTCGGTCTTAGACTGGCATTCGATTTTGTTGATGATCAACTCATAAAAAAGCTAAGTATTTATAGCATTCGGTTCCTTCATATGATTCCTTTAAGTACTATCATTTGATGTCTTACAGTGTCTGTCTCCATTGGTTTCGGCCTAGAGTCTTAGTACTCGGCCTAGGCTTTACTGTGTTCGGTCTAAACGCTCATGAGTCAGCTCATTAAATTGGCTCACTTTGTAAATATCATTCGCTTCTATTAGTCCGTGTGAAATATTATTGTAATCGGTCTCTTCCCAACCCCGATAGTCACTCTCTCGGTTTTGATCCGTTTTGGACTAGAAACCTCTCGGTCTCACTCCAAGTGTTCGGTCTCGTTCGGGGTTGAAGATTTAGTTCGGTATTTGGTATCCTAAGGGATCTTTGTTCAAATTGGTTCAGTTGAGGTTTAATACTGAAAGATGATGGAGTACGATATGGATGAAACGTATTTGATTATGAAAGAGTATTCCGGAGAGGAATATCTCATGAATGAATATTGGAATCGGAGAGGAATATCTCATGAATGAATATTGGAATTGGTAAAGTATGAATATGGGCACGCTAAGCTGGCAGTTCATCCTGATATTCCATGATTACTCGTTCTCACGTAGAGAAGGGTAAGTCATGTATGGGAATGGCAGGAGATCCTAGTCCTTATGGTTAATTTGGACAGATAGGAACTAACCTCGGGTGGCAACTGTTGAGGGTTTCCCAGTTACCACATCACCCGGGTGCACGAACGTCGTAGCTACATAGAATTCATACAGTCCGGACAGTCAGAGTCTAGTATTAGGCTTTGCATGAAAGAGTTAATGATTTTATCTGATTTAATTGATTGTGTGTAATATATGTCGATACATGAATTAAATTACATAAGCTTACCCTATTTTTCTGTCTTGTCTGTTTTGTACGTTCCGTTGTTGTCCTGTCGCAATGATCATCCATGTGGATGTGAGCAGAAGGAGACGAGCTGCTTCCAGCAGCTCTGGAAAAAGAAAGTTTAGTCGAGGTAGAAGTTAAAACCGAACAGTCGAACCATTCGGTCAGTATTTAGTTTAATTGTACGATGATCGTTCGATCATCTTTTCCCTTTTTCTTTTGTATGACCTTTCGGTATAGATCTTTTGTAAACCGTTCGGTCAGGATTGAGTAATTGTACAGTTTTAACTTTCTAGTTATTCTGTAAAGTCGTTCGGCCATAAGCGTACATCCTATCTTATGTAAGACTGATCTGTAGTATTATTAACATGTGATTATTCTATTATATAGTTTTATACTGTATTTTTGGGATGTTACACCTACTAATAACAAAGATAAGATACTAAAAAAGTAAAAATGTTCCTAACAATACATGTATATTCTTGATTATATATGATTTACTCCTTATTTCTATGATTATAACACTTCCTCTCAAGCTAGATCATACAAACTAATGTGACCAACTTGTGGCAAATATATTTGATCCTTAATCCTCTAACAGATTTTGTGAATATGTCAACCAACTATTTACTAGAGTTGACAAATCTAGTGGTGATGTCTCTAAACTGACAATCATCCTCAATATGTTTCGTCCTAATGAAAGACAAGATTAGAGGCAATGTATAGCGTTGCTTGGTTGTAACAAATAAGGTAGGAGTTATTTTAGCCATATGAACTCACAAGTCACTAATGTCATCACTATGTATTCTACTTCTATACTCGATCTTGACCTTTTCCATTTCATCTTCACTTATTGCAAAGACTCTACTCCATAATGGAAAACTAATAAAAAGACTATCTTTATTACAAGTGTTATGTTTATATTGGAGGAAGTGTACTCATGACCTTGAAGAAAGAGGGAATGATATAATCTAGACTGGTCAATATAATTTTGGGTATTTTTGCAAATTTTGTTATGTTTTTAATTAAGCGTTCACTTGCTAGAATATAAAGAATAAAGAAGATGGACTGATTTGCATGATAGACCTACAAAAGTATATCATCTAATACTATTTTCTACATGTTGATGAAAACTTAGAGCCCAATTTGAAGAAAACATGACAAGGCGAAATTGGCATTACGCATTATCTAGAAGAAGCATTGAGGGGCTGAAGTTTAAGTAGTTGGGCTAAGTAATTGCTTAAGCCAATTTTTCATCATTGTTAATGTAATTTTCGCATTTATTTTTATTTCAATATTTCATGTCTTTTAGGATGGTCTAGGTCAGTTTTTTAGTATTCTTAGGTGAACTATAGTGGAAGATAAGTGCTAGTGGGAATTTATTTCTAGGTGGAGTCTTGACGGGTATGTACCACTCGTTGCCATCTAAGCTTTATTGATATGAACATTATGTAAGAAGTTGGGACATATATATGAATTCTGAAAGAAAATTAAGTTCTCTTTGTAAGAACTTTATGGATTCTGAGTTATAAGAACACATTTGATCTTATTAGAGTACATGTGGCAATCGACCCTATAAGTTTAGCACTAACCTCATCTTTTTGAGTTATCACTAACCTCATCTTTCTTGACTATAGCATCAATATTCTTTCCCAAACTAAATATAAGAGTAGTAATTCTTCCCTTTTCTCATCATAAATTCAACTCCTTTTATGTGATTATGGTTATCCAATTTAAATAAAAGTAAATTCTTTTCTAAAAGAAGAGGTCTTTGCGGATAAAATTTAGCAATGCGATAACAGATATTTTATTGAAAAAATGAAGTTTTTACTATGAAAGCTATGGCACATGAAATACATATTTGACCAGTTACAAAGACAAACAACAAAGCACCTATGACAACCTTTCAAACATTCTTGGTGAATATTTTGACAAGACTATAAAACAAAAGCATATGCAATTGTAACATGCAGTCACTACACTGGTTTCATTCAGTTGTTCTTATGCAGCTTTCAGCTATCGATTAATATCCTGGTCTTTATTTTACCCCAAAACAATGTATGGTTTTGATGCCTAAATATCAGTGTTGACGAATGTGAATGCAACTATTTGAGTGAAAATATATAGTAAATATAGAATTCCATTCATAGCTAACCTAATCATCCCAAGTTCTTCCATACATTCCATCAGCTTCTTGTGCCTAAAATAAAAGAAAAAAACACATAAGAATTTATTTAATTGGTAGTGTTTTGTCAAACCATAAAAAAGCATGGTTCAAGTTACCCCGTTGACAGAAACTCAGCTGCTTTAACATTTGAAGGGCTCTCTGGCCATGTACTGTATTTAATAAAGCTCTGAATCCAATGAGAGCAAGCATCAAAAGCTTGGGGCACTGCATCAGGATTTGGAGGACCTTCTTGTTTATTTCTATGCATATGAGACTGTTTTGAAACACTGGTGATTCCAGGATAAAAAGGAAGCCAATCCAACTCTTCACAAACTACCTACGCAGTCAACAGGCCTTTAGCAGTTAAAATAACTAAATGATTAAGCATGTCTGCCAACTTTAATGACCATAAATACTAACCTCCACATAAAATTGATATGAACTAATTGATGAGAGCTGAGGGTAGTATAAAATACTGCCTCCAATAAGATACCTGCACCAAACAGTCGTGAAAAAAAAAAAGAAATACATAAATATTCATAGAAAGCATAAACAGAGTTAATAATAAATATTTGAGTTTGAATTTGATGGGAAAAGAAAGAAGACATACTCTTGCAGTGATATGGTGCATAAAGTCACTAACCTAAAACACTTACTTATTCTAATTATCTAAGCCAAGCACTAGTTTAGTACTCTAAAAGACACTACAGAAAAAGAAACACACATACAAACACACAAAACCCTAAACCCTAAAAGCCACTAATATGATAAGACTCCTAAAACAATAAGAAAAATACTTTTTTAACAACAGGGAAAACATATAAACAAGTTGTACCTGATGAAATCTTCGATTGGATCATCCAGAGTTTCAAAACCGTTTGTCAAAAGAAATGACCTTGTACTTCTGCCTAAAGCAATAAAGAACCCAAAAACAGCCAAATCCTTCTCCAAGACCTGCACTAAACCAACTTTCAATTCAAGCTTTTTATAGCAACAAAGCACTAACATGAGCACTAACATGAACGAAAGAGGACTTGTTACATTCAACTAAACTCATCTCTTCGGTCCTTTTTTATTCCATTCACTGATTTTTTTTTTCTTTTGAAACATTTTGATGATTATGCGATAGATTTTTATTGATATTTGTAGATTCCTTCCATGTTTCCTACTTTACTTTATTCAAGAGATTACTGTATCATATCTTCGATCTAAGGATTACTTTCCTTTTCTGTACACGATGTATTATCGAAGAGATTGTTGTATCATATCTTATATGGAGATAATGAGGCAGAAAAATATTGTTGATGCGGTTTTGCTACATATGGAGCAGTGATAGTTTCACCCAAGGGAGGCAATTTCAAAATGAGAACACAGGGTTTGACCGCTAACATTCTCTAGCAATAACACAGTTAATTCATGTTCTGATCAAGGCCAAGAAAAGTATAGATCACATATATATATGGCATTGATTATTTAATGTAAATTAAGAAGTATAGGCTTCAATGTGGTTTTAGTCATTCAAGTTTGGGTTACTTTTTCTTTTAGTGCTCCAAATTAAAAGTTGCACTTTTTAGTCCATGAATTTCAAAAATTGTTCTTTTTGATCCCTCAGCACTAACGGTATTATTCTTGTTGCTGACATGGCTAGCGATGTCTACATCAACAATAACAAGTATAACTAAAATACTGATGTGGAAATTCAATTTTCAAATTTTCGGCTAAAATATTTTTTAATCTCTCAAATTTAGGTCAAATTTTATTTTAGCCAATCAAATTAAAAAATAAATTAATTAATAGCTCTAATTCAAGACTAAATGTGAAAATTTTGTTTCATTCAACTCCTTTATGTAAAAAATTAAGGGATGGAAAATTCAAAAAAAAAAATTGACTCATAATCTGTGTCAACCTTTTTGTTATATGAATAGGTTTAAGTGACCAACAATGTTTTCTAACAACTTTGAATCAGTTCATGTACATCCCTTTTATTGATCATTGGATGATTATATCCGTGTCCTAAGATAGCTTCAAAACACTCCAAGACAAGACAGGGTCTACTATATGAAGATAAAAGGAATACCCAACTATTTGGGTATTATGATGTTGATTGAGCTGCATCCCTATGGAAAGACATTATACTTTTCATTCGAGATATTATTACTTGGAAAGGCAAGAAACAAAATGTAGTTGAATCTGAATATTATTTCTTGTTCAATCAATTGTTGAAGTTGGATAAAAGGCAATGGCATCTTCCACTTGTGAGCTTGAGTGGGTTAAACAGTTCCCCTAAGAATTAAATTTTGTGAGATTCAACAAATGAAGATGATAATCAAGAAGCTCGTCACATTGCTTCTAATCTTGTGTTCTATGATAGGATCAAATACATATAGATGGATTGTCATTTTATTAGAGAAAAGTTGTTATCAAAGGAGATTGGTACCAAATTTGACAGATCCAATAATCAACTTGTTCATGTATTAACCAAATTGTTGAGAGGGCCTCAAATTGAATTTATTTGTTTCAAGCTTAGTGCATACAATTTGTATGCTCTAACTTGAGAGGCAATGTTAGAATAGGTTCAAAATAGCCTAAGTAAGCTTTATTATAAGTTATTTTGGTTTGTACCTATCTCTGCCTAGGGTCCTAGATTTCCCTTTACTTGTTTTTTACTCTTTCCTTCCTTTTATTGTATCAGATCAGTTTCCATATAACTATGAAAACCTAAGGGAGGCTCTTCAAGCTCTTTAATACGTATATGTGTGTGTATTCCCTTTTTATTTTTCTCAAGTAGAGACTTAAAATGTCGATTTTTCATTTGAAAGACTAAAAAAATACTTTTTAAATTTGGGGAACTAAAATAAAATTTGACCTAAAATTTTAGGAATAAAATATATTTTAGCGAGAACTAAAAAACTAACTTTCAAAGATATGTGATATCCTCTAATAACAAAGATATTATTAAGTAATAAATAAAAATGTACTTAATAATACACATATAACCTAGATATTCTTGATTATATGGGATCAGCTCCTTATTTATATAAATGTACAGTTGACATGGATGTTGTTAGCCACACTAGCAAATAGTGTAATGCCGTGAGTGACAAGGGACCAAAAAGATCATTTTCTGAAATTTGGAGACTAACAAAAGCAATTTTTAGTATAACTAAAAATGACCTATATTTGAGGGACTGAACATATTTAAGCCAGAAATATATTAGAAAAGAAGTCATCCCCCTATCTCCCTTGGAGTTGGCTACTCTGCCACAATCCGGGATTGATAACTAAGATGAGGCAGTTATTTGTGTATTAATTTCAGAATAAGAAATTATAGCTCATGATGTGACAGTTTTAGTGTTACACAAGTTGAATTTCACATTTGTAGAAGGTAATTAAGATGTGAGATTGTAACTTTTAGTGTTTTGATTGAAGGAATCCTCATAAGGTGAAACTTCCTGTTTGTTCAAGTTTGTACTCAACCGAGCCTCAAAAACACAAGTTTCCATAATTTTTTTCTAAATTCAGTATTCTTGGACATTTAATCCAGCATGACCTCTCTAGAGTGGACAAAAGCAAGCACTCTTCGAAATTGAAGATAACTAACCTCAATACTTTCCGATGTTGTCAATCTTGACCATATTTTCTCCTTATCAATAGCTTGTTGCAGCTGCCTCTGAGCAAGATTTACCCAGAAAACAACCTCTTCTGAACCCCACTTCTCTTTAGCTCTACATGATGAAGCCCGAGGACCAAAATGTACAAGAAACTCTCTATGCAGACCAATGTTTTTTATGGAATTATAAGCTTGACTTACAGGAATCAAACCAACTAGCATGTCCATCAAACTACCGGTTATTTCTGTGATCATTGAAAAGAATTGTGAACAAGAAACTTTTGATGGACCAAGTTTAGCAATTGCAGAAATACACGTTAGTGCTAGCAGAAGAAGTGATAAGTCACTTCCACTGCTTACACCCACATTTTTTCCAGACCTGTAAATTCAGTTAAAAGATCATTAATGCATTTGAAAAAAATAATAATGATAATGATATCAAAGAAAAAAAACTGATCAGTAACAGTTAATATCTCAATATATAGATAAGTTAAGAGAAATCATACAAAGCAGTGGCAACAGAAAAGCGTCCATCCCCTTGTAACTTGTCAACAAAGGATGTCACTACAGCTGGAACTTGCTCAGACCAAAACCATTCATATGCTTCAGGGTGCTTGGCTGATAATTTTTCTCTAATTAAACTCTCCAGGGGAGAAGATAGCCTTAGCAAACTGAATCAATGCAACATTTGCAAAAGTTTTAGGCTCAAAGCTCTAAGGAGTAGTATAAAATATTAAAATTAAACAAACATAAAAAAAGAAAAAATATCCATGAATCGTTTTGGTGAATCAAGCACTATAAGGCAATCAAAATGGTTTAGAAATTTACAAGTATACAAACATTTTGTATAGTTAAAATTAGTATGTTTGATTTGAAACTTCCACATGAAAGTTAAAGCAGAAGTTACTTACTGCTACCTTAAACTTTCATTCCAAAATTCAAACCAGATTGTTCTGATATGAATTGGCTAAGAAGCAAAACACTTACCTGAATGATAGATAGAGTCTGGTGAAATAAAATATGAGTGACAAAATATATACTCCTTTTTAAACCCACTTTCTAAATTTTACATACGTTAATAAGTCTCATAAAAATAAGAGGCATTATCTTTTAATATTTATATTATACATTTAGCTGACTTTTCTTAAAGTTAAAAAAATTATACAATTTAAATAATATTAGTGTGTCCATAAATTTAGTGGTGTTGGCTCAAGTACCCAGTAGAAGTGTCAGCTTAAGTGTCCAAATTCACACAAATACTTTTTCAATTTGACACCTAACAAGATGTCTCAAATTCAGAAAGAATAATATATTTCTTCTGTATTTCAATATTGAGGCCATTGGTCCTATTAATACATGAGTCTATTGTTTATTTTAGGAAATATATAGAACTAATTCTAAGAAGAAATCCCTTTGTAATTATGGGATTGTTTTTAAATACATCATCCTAGTTTCCATAGCAAGATACAACTGCAATAAAGAATAAAACTACATCAAGGATAAAATTAAAAACCTTCCAAAATTACATAATGAGGAGCACAGTTTTGATAATAAGTGTTTGAGACATGTTAGACAAGTGTTGAGGACATGTTAGTGTCAAACATTTCCAACAAGAACAATTTAAACAAGAGACTTGTCCATGCTTCATAGGGAACTGGACCCCGGAAACACTTTTGAACAGCATGGGATACAGTTATAAATCCAACAGTGTGTAGTCTTTAAACAACTTTTCCATATTTTGCTCCAACATGAAAAATAAGGGGAAAAGTACCTGTCACTAAAAATTAAAATCAAAGGATCTTGATCCCCTCAAATTCATTAAAAACTTAGATTTCATAATAAAGACAAAAGTAATGCTTTTAAACTTTAGAATTTGATAATAAGATGTAAAATAGCTGTAGAAAACACACTCTGATATAAGATATAAAATGACCAAACCACTTATGTTATTATTTATGAAATAATTACTGTACATCTATCACAAGTTTACTCAACACACAAATTGAAGCTTAAAATTTTAATTCCTTCTGATGAATAAGTCAGACGTATTATTGTTTGCAAAGTTCAATGGAAGCAGGTAAGAATGAAACGAAATACGAAGAAACATTGCTACCTCCTTTGAACAAATATATTGACATTTCTGTCTCTACCATCGCTTTGAGATGAAATTTCACTTGCAGCATGCAGTAAGGAGTACACAGCAGCCTGAGAGAATTTATGTAACCTGTTTCTCAGTTGTTCTAGAATTTTGAAATTTTAAAAACAATGAGCTCAAGTGACTTGTGAGTTATGACTAATGAGGTCACAGCATTGTCTTAGCAAAGGCAATAGAAGAAATATGACTCAGATTAATTTATAATGAAGCATTCATATTACAGCAATATATAATTAGTTTCCATCAGTGCAAATGTTGTTCATTAGGAAGCTAATTTTAAAAAAGAAAAATAATGACGATGAAGCCAAATTCTCTAGTCCTATCCTTTAAGAAGACAGTGTGATAAATTATATAAAGACTCAACTACCTATAAAAAATATTGAAAAATAAAAAACAGAAGTATGTTTAACATACAAAGAAACACTATCTTTTGAAATGAAAAGTGTTCTCTTTATAAATGATATCAAGAAAGGAATGAAATTGATAGGACTGTTCCCATATGTAAACAATAGAAAGTAACAGATGATGACAATGAATTATATGTTTTGTTGTTTTTAGTAATATCCAAGAAGCGTGTTTTAATTGAATTTTCATAATTGCAATTATAATTTTCACAGGTGCATGCCTAATAATGGAGAGTTTCTTCTAGAAACCACAATTGTTCTTATTTGTTGACAAATGTTGGTGCATATTTTAGTCAGAATATCCACAAAGGCATGCAAAATAAAACCTATTGTCCACTCTTCTTACTTATACAATTTATCTAGCTTGTGTTTGTCTATGTTCGCATGAATTAGACAACGGCATGCTTTCAAAAGGCTGTCAGTCAAAATTTAGTATTCACAGATGCGTGTTGAACTTACACGTGATATATGGCCCAAATTATACAACCTAACAAAAGTCATGGTAATATCTGACACGGTAAATGCCATACCTGACAAGACAGTGCCTTCACCCATGCATTTTGGTCAACCCCAAGCCAGGCTGTTGAAAACCAGGACATTCGTGAGAATGATTTATGCTCTTTAATTGCCAGTTCATAAACCCTGGCTGCATCATATAAAGCTTGGACAAGTCCTTCACAAAACTCTTCATCTTCCAGTGACCTATTCAGTTTCACCCTCATTTTTTCTAAACCAGTACCGGTGCTAGTTTGAAGACTCCCATTGGTAGTGACACTGTCATCAGAGGAGGCAAACGGTAGCAGATGCACCCTCCTTCTAGGGTTAGAAAACACCAAATAACACTTTCTACAACCTAAACCAGGATTGCCGCTCAATAAAAAATCATATCGTATGAGGCATCCCTTTCTTGAACTCCCCCATTTACTCAATAGTAGGCAATCTAACTTGGACACTTTTTTCCCTGCGTAAGGGGAGCCATTTGAAAGCCAACAATTCGAAGAGCTGCCAGTAGATTTACAATTAACACCAGCACATAAACGATGAATCATATACAAAAACTCAGCTCAAAGAGAATGCAGTAAATACGAAAACCAAATACACTATGTCTTGAAGAGGTGGTGCAACGGATATGGTAATTACGAATTACATCCTTCTGTCATTCAACTCTCTCAAACTCGATAACAAAACATAGCCGTATCATTATTACCTTTATTACCTAAAGAAATTGCAAGAAAACCATCATCGCAAGCCATAAATAGTCTCAACTATTTCATTCTTCACGGATTAAAAACGCTCATTTCCATGCTGCAACAGGCAAAGTGATAAATACGGAAATGAAGAAACACTTCCCGAACTACAATTACCGTCACAAATTCGGTCAAGAAACATCAGCGAAAAGCTATATACGCAACAAGCAAATGATTCGATTATGAACATTAAACTACATGGAAAACCTAGGCGCCTCCACACTCAGCAAAGAACCGTAATTCGTAACCAGCAAGAGAAAGAAGGAATGAAAGAAAGATAGAATGGAAGAAAGAAAGAGTGAAGGAGAAATCGATCATCACCTTAACGAGAGAAAGTTATTGCTGCCGCGCAATGTTACTGCCATGTAGTGTGGTGCAGAACCCGAGAGAAGATTGAGTTGTAGTTAGCGCAGAGAAAGAGAGGGAAAAAAAGAAACAGTGAAATAAAATGGTGGAAGAGGTTATTTGGGCAAACGGACACGGAAGAGAAAAGGAGGGGAAGGATGACGTGGCGAGACGGGTGCTTTATCCGTATACGTGGAGAGTCCGTAAATCACACACCATTGGGTCTTCCATTACTTGCCACCGGGCACGAACCTCTCGGTCCATATAAACATGGAAAATGATAAGTTAACAAAGGGCATATTAGTAATTAGGTTTATAATATGAAATTTGAAGATTTTGAATAAAAGTGGAAGAAGGAAGGAAGATGTAAATTCGCTATAATATTGTTAAATAAATTACTCGTCTATTAATTAAATAAAAACTTTTTATATAATTTATATAATTTAGATGGTGACAAACATACACAAGTATATTATAGAAGTATATCTCTATGAACATCTCTCAAACGCTACAATGACTAAGCATATTTTCAATGAGATGGTATTAAAATAGTTATATTATTATTTTTGGTTATAATTTGTCTCATATAAAAATTGTGTAATGACATAATTATAGTAAAACTTTTTGTGAGAACCTGAAAATAGAGCTCAAGGGGTACCTTAAGTTAATAGGACCAGATTTAAAACAAAAGGGCTTTTCAAACCTCCTGGTCCATTAACTCCAGCACACCATTCTCTCTCTAAGAACTCAGATTCTCTTTTCTCTGCCTTCTCTCTACAACCTCACATCCTTCTCTCTTCAATCTCCTTTCACTAAGCCAGTAGATTTCGTTTTAGGTGGTGCTCAAACGTCCGCGACGTAGAGGGCTTCAAAACCATCCGATCAGTTTTGGATTCTAAGTTGGTAAGTCCCTCCATGCAACCTCCTCTTTATTGTTCTTGAATGGAGACGTATATTCTTATTGGTTGCATGTGCTTTCTTGCTTTCCCTTCTTCCATTTCTACTCAGTTCTAACTCTAGGAGTTGTTTCCATCACCATTTTGGTGGTTGTAGGGTATTGTTCGGGTTCTCGCTGTGAGAGGTACCGTTAGGGCATTTCAGTGAGTTGTGCGGTTTTACTCCAAGGTAAGGGGAGCTAGACATTCTTTTGATTTTTAGTGTGTGGTGTGCATGTGTGTTGAAATCTGAACTGATATGCTGTTTGGAGTGGTATTTCACTTGTTAGGGTATGATGCATTATGTGAACTTGACTGTATAATCTGTGATGCCGGAATTAGTGACTGTGTAATTATTTGCATGAAGTGGATATCTGAAATTGGGTATGTTGGGTGTATGTGTTCTGTTGAAGGGGTACTCAAGTGGAAGGTAAGATTAGTACGCATTGTTTTGAGTAAACTAGTAGAGTTTTGGGTCACCTTGAGAGGAAATGAGGTAATGATTTTGGGGAGTAGGGGTTATGTGCACATTTGGGCTATTGGGACCTCTTAGGCAAGTCAATTGTGACTTGTTAGGATCATAAAACTGGACTAGAACATGTTAGAAGTGGTAAAATTGAAATTGGGTCCTTAAGTATAGAAATTGATGTTTTAAAAGATAAAACTTGATCTTAATCACTTTAGATTAGTAATGGGGAGGTTTAAGATCATCTAAGCAGGTGTAATTGAGCTTAATACACGAATTAGAGGTCTTAGAAGTTGGCCAAGAGGCCTACAAATGGTAAGGGCTGGTGTGAGTGTGTGATTCTGCAGAATTTGCGTTCTGTAGATGATGCAGCTCGCATAGCGAGACCCTATAGAGAGTGCTCACTGTTT
The DNA here is from genome assembly GCF_029865625.1 of Vigna umbellata. Classification (NCBI taxonomy): domain Eukaryota; kingdom Viridiplantae; phylum Streptophyta; class Magnoliopsida; order Fabales; family Fabaceae; genus Vigna; species Vigna umbellata. Next base: position 9,513,928 of record NC_142172.1, on the reverse strand, counting down.
GAGTCATTCGTTGTGCGAGCTGGTGCGCTGTGCAAATGACCAAAGGGTGTTGCTCTCAGTTTGTGGATTCGCCTGGCGAATCCTGTCGCTATGCAACTGGTGGTGGTCTGGAACCACTGCCCTTTTAATTCGAAGAGCGAGAGTGATGAAAGCAGCTTCGCTCTTCAAGAATGAGCAGCTTCTCGGACCAGAGGTGGCAGCGGAATTGGAAAACGCAGATGCAGTTAGAGGCGCACGGAAGGTGTTTGATGAATTGTTTGGTGCGATTTTGGAGTGTGTAGGCAAAGGTTCTAACTCAGTAGGTTTTCCAAAGGGGAAAGGAGCTAGAGGAGGTGCTAGATAACAAAGCACAGAGGTAAACTTGAGAGTAATAGCTGGAAATTGGCAACATTTATTTACTTCAATTCAAGTTACATTTACAAGTGATGAAACTCTCTATTTATAGAAGAAGGAGAGCTTCTAAAACGTATTGTGCAAGTTATTTTAAAGATGTACATGTTGTAAAACAGATGGAGGAAGCTTGGGAAGCAAGCTATAGTTGCCAACTCAGCAAAGCAAATGAAGAAGATGGAGTTGCTGTCTTTGGGCGCTGAACGTAGTGCAAAGGCCGTGGGCACCAACCGTCCATTTGTGATTCTTTGGTTTTCTTACGTGGCAGCCTTTTTGAGTTGCATAGACATGGTTCCTCCCTTTTATTAATATTCTACAAAAGCAATGTAAAAGTATTTAGCAAAGAGAAGAGGACTTAGTAAGTAATACTCCATAAAAGTAAGGTAGTGAGTGTTCCCTCTTCCTCTTGGATTCTCTTGGACATGGCTCCTGTTAAAGGTCTTATGTTAAGCTTAGATGGTCCTCCATCAGAGAGGGGCGCAAAGCGAGAGGGTTTAGGGGTGTGCTCTCTGTCTAGGCCCTCACATGGCGACCTGGGTTCGCTATGCGAGAAGAACTGAGGCCTGTAGCCTCAGCGAGTTAATTCGCATAGCGAGTTAAGTGGGTGCGCTATGCGAGGGACATGTGGTACAACACCTCAACGAGTTAGTTCGCTTTGCGAGTGGGGGTGCGCTATGCGAATCCTTTGAGTCTAGACTTCTCTTTTGTTCTCTTTTCGGTTGAATCAAGTGTGTGAAATGTTGGGAATGCATAGTATGATGTGGTAATGTCATTATATTGAAAGTATGTAAGTGTATGAGACATGTTTGGTGAATGAAAGTGTGTGGTTTAAAAGTATGGTTGATGGACGTAATTCCATGGATCTCTAAGGAGGTTATATGGTAGTGCCCTATAGTATTGGACGTAATTCCATGATCTTCATGGAGAAGATTCATGGTGGTGCCGTTAGTGTTTAGAATTATTTGCATGGTAGCTTAGTCTTTGGGGTTATCCTGGAACTACAATGGTCGATCATTCTCAAGTAAAGAGGATTGAACTATGTCGTGAGTAGTAGCAGGAGGTCCTAGTCTTGGGTGCTTCTAGTATGGCCCAAGGTGAGTGATAACGGACTAACCTCGTGAGTGTGGTAGGGGGAAACCCATTAGCAACGGCTTTGCAAAGCAGTAGAGGCCACCACGAGTGCACGACCCGTCATAGCTCGGCAATCATTCTAAGTCCGGACGAGTCAAGTTTAAGTGCAACAAGTCATGTTTGTGTAGTATAGTGTATCTGTCTTTACTTGCATGTTGCATGTGACTGTTATAACATGATTCTTATATCTAGCTCACCCTTGCTTCTATGTTTGTGTTTTGCTTGGGTATGCTTTTCTTTTGCAATGATCATCCACTTGGATGTGAGCAAAGGTGGATGAGGTGTCCCTAGAGCAAGCTTTGGAGGAAGATGATGCAACAACTTAGTTGTTTAGGATTTCCTTGTGATTCCTATCCTTTTGAAATACTCTATTTGCGTTTAAGTTTTAAATTAGGACTCAATTTGGGATGACTGTAAGCTTAATACCTTATTTGCACGTCTACTCTAACTGTTCTCTTATATTAAAATGTGGACTTACTTTATTATATATTCCTATATAATCTGGGACGTTACACTTTTTATATCGAGTTAGAATGAATATAGAAAGTAAGTGTGTTAACATTTTTATAATTAAAAAAATAGAACTTTTTATACTGATTCTAATCGATATATAAAATGAACGTAGTAACATTTTTATAATAAAAAATCATATTAATTCTACTTATAATTTGTATAGAAAGTAGTCTTTTTTATAGGTTTAATTGATTTTTTTGTCCTTAGTTTCATTGCAGTGTGTCAAGTTGATCCCACTTTTAAAAAAAAATCAATTTCGTCCACACTTGGTAAAATTTGCCTCAATCAAGTCTTTTCCGTTAAAAACAAATAAACAGAGTTAAGTGTTTGATGATATGGCAGAAGACAATATTAACTTATTATTTTGTGGGAATATTGGCTGTGACGTGTAAGTGACCTAGAGGTTGACGTGGAAAGCAAATCATGATAGAAGACAATTGGGGAAAAATTAAACCTTAATAAAATTAGGGGTTTTTTGAAGGAAAGCAAATTAGGGTATTTATGATAGTGCGTTGTTGAGTTCGTCATCGAAGACATTTCATCATCTACATTACAAACAAGGCTTAAATGCTTATTTCGTCCCCATGTTAAGAGGTGAATTTCTGTTTAGTACCCGGTTTTAAAAATGTAGACATTGGGTCTCAAAATTGTCAAAATTGTATGAATTGAGTCCCTTCCGTTAAATGGGCACAAACGGAGTTAACTCCCAACTGACGTGGCGGAGAAATCTTCATTTTTTTTCTTCTCTCTCCTCTGATTTTCCTGAAATGCCCCAGCTTTTTCTCTCTTTCCTATATATTTATTAGTTCCTTCGCTTGTCTCACTTGCCCTTGCTCGTCTCACTCGCTTGGATTATCCTCCAACAACTTCACCGGTCAAATTCCTTTTTTCGTCAACAACTTAACCCACCTCACTGGCCTCTTCTTGGAACACAACGCCAGCAAGAAACGTAGATCTCTGTGGCTCGCCGTTGAAGGCTTGCAACCCCTTCTTCCCGGCTCCGGCGCCGTCTCCCTCCTCCAATTCGACCCCGGCCATGAGAGAACTGGTGTTCCGTGGAAGTAGTTGGGAAGTCGAAAAAGTCAGAGAAAAAATGGTCCATTGTGGCAGATGAGTGAGAAGTTGAAGATTGGGAACAGATGGAGTTTGATTCAGATAAGGTGAGATTTGGTTCCTCAAATAGAAAAGAGAAGTTATTTTTGGTGACATCAGAAGAGGAAGAGGGTGTGATCGGAAGAAGAGAGAGTTCTCCGAGAAGGTGCAGTTTTATTTGATTGAGAGCAGAAAGTTGAAGAGGTTTGTCATACAACTGTTGAAAATATACTGTTATATTGTTATTAAATTTTCAACATGCTAGTTTTTTTATTTGAAAACAATGTTCCTCTGTAAATAAAAAGAAACAGAAAAAAAGTGAAAATCGTGAAACTTATTTGTTAGTGTTCTTTTGTAAAAGAAATTCTTTTTTTTGTGTTTGTTGCAATTATTAAAATTAAAAAATATAAATAATTGAAATTCGGACAAAAATACATTTTCTTAATTATATTATAATACAAACATGTATGTGATATAAAACTAATCAAATCAGTTTTGCACTTTAAAATTCTATAAGAATGTGCCGTTTTTTAATATATAATAAACTTAGCTGGAGTATTTGTTGTTAACTTAAAATGAAATTGTAGCCTGTTAGGAAGTGTTAAAACAATTTCATTTTTCATGTACTACTAAATCTAGTAGAGAACAGTAACTATTTAACTTTAATTAATAATTTGATGTTTTTATTTAGATGTGTGATTCATTTTGATTTTAGTTTTGGTTTTTATTTAATTGGGTTTCTATTTTATTAAAGTAGATTTAATGGTATATATCTTTACATTGATATTAATATTATTTAAAAATTATATAGATTTGTCACTTATTAAAATTAAAGAATTTAAGAATAAAAAATTATCTAAATTTTAAATATAAATACTGATTTAGAAATAGTTTCTTATGAGGTAAAAGATGGAGAAGGAGCGTGCTTGAGATGTTCAAGAAGCTGAAGGAAGATTTTGAGTGTATGAGAGACACTGGAAAATGAAGATATATAACCAGAAAAGATGTTCATGTTTCAACTAGGTGTCTCCAATGATATAAAAAAGATTAAAAAAGAGAGAAAAAGCTAGGGCATTTCAGGAAAATCAGAGGAGAGAGAAGAAAAAATGAAGATTCCTCCGCCACATCAGCTGGGAGTTAACTCCGTTTGTGCCCATTTAACGGAAGGGACTCAATTCATACAATTTTGACAATTTTGAGACCCAATGTCTACATTTTTAAAACCGGGTACTAAACAGAAATTCACCTCTTAACATGGGGACGAAGTAAGTATTTAAGCCTACAAACAAAGATCAATCACAATTGGGGTTTCGAAAACAGAACTGCATTTGGAGATTTGGACGCGCATTTCACATTGTTGGTGTTGATGGGGTATTTTGAAAAGCAAAGTTTGTTCCACTAGAAGGTGTGTGTATGGTATCCTTCGTTTTGTGTATGGTTGCTTTCGTTGTAGTCCCCCATAAAGTTTGATTTTTGTTTGGTTTGTTTCATTTTTGTCCCCCATTATGTTTGTTGTTGCTTTGTTTGTGGTGCCCCATTTTCGTTGTGGTCCTCATTATGCTCTATGAAATTATTTATTTATGGTGTGTTTATGGTCCCCCTATAAAGTTGTTTTAGTTGTTTATGGTGTGTTTTTGGTCCCCCATAATACTAGGGAGTATATTTTCTTTGTACTGTAGATAGCATTTTGGGTAAGCATATATTAACATAGCATTTAAGTATTTTGTGTACTTTATATTAGTTGAGATAGTTAACCCTGATATCGAAGTGGTCTTTCACCATGGAGGTAAATTTCTGAATAATAAGTCACTCAAATACGAGTTTGGTCAAACCAGAACTTTAAAAAATTAACCCAAACAGATAAAGCTACTTTGAATTTTTTTCCCACTTTGAAGGAAATGGGTTATAGGTATGTTAAAGAGGTGTGGTATTCAGTGGGTGGTGGTTCTGTGTTAGAAGGAAGATTAGAACTATTATCTAATGACAAAGGTGCATATCATCTGGTCAATATTGTCATATTCAATAGTGAAGTTCACCTTTATGTTATACACATGGTGTCAGAGCCTTAGTATATTCATATGTTGGAATATAGTGTTGAACTAGAAGTTGAGAGAGAGGGTGGCGAACCCCAAGAGTAGACAGAGGTTGGTGAACCCAAAATTGAGAGAAACCGAGAGGAAGAGGATGATGGTCTTGTTTTGAGGAAGGGTCACAATGATGTTGGTGTGGAGGCAAAGGGGTAGGGAGAGGATGATGATGTTGTTTTGAGGGAGGGAGAGGATGATGGTGTGGAGGCAAAGGGTGAGGCAGAGCATGATGGTGTTGTTTTGGGGGAGGAAGAGTATGATGGTGTGGAGGAAAAGGGTGAGGCAGAGGCTAAGGACAAAGTTGAGGGACATAATGAGTATGATGTTAAAAGTTGGAATGGGTCCGAAGAGGATGTCTTGAGTGAAGATGATCTTGTCGAGGTTAGTGTCCATGAAGATGAAGTAGAACATGATATATTTAAACGTAGTGACCAAGAGGGTCTTCTACTGCATTCCAGCATGTACAAGACATGGGTTTATCTGACATTGAATGGGAATGTGAAACTTTGGACAATCTTGTACTAAGTGATTCAAAAAATGACGATAGAGAACGATATGAAAATTTTGGGATTTTGTCAATGCCTAGAACTACGGAAGAATATAAATGGGAAGTGGGGACACACTTCATTGACAAAAATAGATTTCACAGAAGCAATAAGAACCTATGGTGTAGAGAATGGTAGGTATTAGAAATAAGGAGGCTTGTTTCTCAACAACAAGAAGGGGGGTGAATTGGTGTTTTATAAAAACTTAAACTTTTCAAATCTTTTTGAAAAATTAGTGTTGTAAGTAAATGTGCATGCAAAGAAACTAAAGAGATAAGGAAAGAAAATCAAACTCAAGATTTTTATCCTGGTTCGGCCTCAATTCCTACATCTAGTCACTATCTCAATCAACCTTAGATTGAAGAGTATTTCACTATTATGATCAGAGTATTATAACAAAGGTTTTACATAGCTCTCTCAGATATAAACACCTTTCCAACTCTCAATCAAATATAGAAACGGAATAAACCAGCACAAACAGAATCACTTGTCCTTGTTGCAGAAACCCTTTGAGAATCCCCTCTTAAAGTCCAAGAGCTCCTCACTCTTCTTCCTGACGCACACGTCCAAGGAAACAACAAATCAAAGATTGCAAAAACTTCTTCTGATCAAACCAGATACACCTGCAGTAGTGGTAATGTGATCAGCCAATATAGTCCACGAAAATGCCTTTCAAGATTCTTCAAATTTTTCATGTTCTTGATTCTTGGAGCGTATGTGCAACCTGTAAACTCTTTTCTCACAAAGAATATCATATATGACAATTTACGATTGATCAAAAGTTCTTGTACTGCAAGCAATTCGTCAATATATAATTTTTATCAGTTTAGACGCAAAATAATCGATTACGTTACTTATGCAATCGATTACATTAAAACATAAGTTGTGTGATGAACTTAATTGATTACAATAACATTACAATTGATTAATTCATGCAGATATGCTTTCGTGCTTGTGACCCACATCCACACATTAACACAATATGCATACAAACATATTAACATTTCATGATCAGTAGTATGCAAAATCATCAGTATGATCACATATGTATTAATCATAGTAAGCATGTACATATACACATATGAATCAATTAATGCAAACACATTTCTTATTGTGTCATTACAACATCCATGTGTTGTTACTATCAATGTGTTCTCATCATAAAAAACAAACTCATCAGGGAGTGGGTTCAGCACTCACATTGCTCCCCTATCAACAATCTCCCCCTTTTTAGATGATACACAACCATGATCAATAAATAACCATGTTGTACAATGCACAATTAGAAATTGTTTTAAACAGTTTCACCTATATACATATACACAATTATATATCATTCAAAATAATTATCTCTCCCCCTTTGGGCACTAGCAAAAAAGGATTTCTAGTATAGTGTATAATTGAAACACAGAGATAATTATACACTCAGAGAAACATCAACAAGTATTGTTTTTAAGATGTTCCCTCTGTCAACTATATATGATTCACATTATTTCAATTTCTTCCCCTTTATACATGTGAAAAGATTATGAATCAGAGTATTTAGCTTCCCCTATGAGTATGCATTATTTCATATTCAATATCAGAGTAGCATGATAGAGATATATCAGAGCATGTATCATTCAGAAACAGTTACAAGCAAAATATCACAAAATATAACAAATATCAGAGTAATGTAGATACAACTTGAAGCTAAACAACTTTGTGTGATCAGCGATAAACTCTAAACAGATTCACAATGGATTAAAAACAATGATTATTAATGAACACATTTGAAATCAGAACAAATGGTTCAAAGTAGGTGGTTTAACAGTTAAGAAACTTCAAACCAAATTTTGTGAAAAGCAATCGATTTTATTTCTACCTTAATCAATTCAGATAAGCAATTTGCTGAAACTTCCATTTTTTATCAATAATCAACTTTCGAACAACAATTTTCAAATATGCAAATCTGCATAACTTTTGTTCTCAACTTGATTAAGAGTTAGTTCACATACAGTACGATTTAAGAACCAAACATTATGATTATGAAGTATAAATATGCAATGTAGTGATGTAACAGTGAATTATTTTAATTTGCATTCATACAAATGATATATTTCATATTGAAACAATTCAACCACATTCACCATTCACAATTCGTTTGCAAAAATATAAATTCATTTCATTTCATTTAAACAAAATATATAACCAGAAATACTAATGGCTTTGATAGCCATTGTAACAAAAGAAAACAAGCAAAAACAAACTGATTTTTAAACACTAAGTCTTTTAAGAGGTCGTCCAGTGTGGAACGAACGTTCGTCCAGCGGTAAGAGGTCGACGAGCGTTCGTTCGCTGGTGGACGAGCGTTCGTTCGTCATCTCAGCATCTCATTCATCAATTTTTTTAACGCCGTCCAGCCAACTTAACGGAAAGGACTCAATTGATATCAATTTTCAAAATTAAGGACCATTTTGATACACTTTAGAAAACGAGGACCTATCTGAGACATTCCTACACAAATAGGGACGTCAAAAAGGATTAAACCAAAAGATAATTTCATATTTTTTAAAAAAGCGTTATCTATTGGTATCATACAATAGATAGCGTTTATTTAAATAAGCACTATCTATTGTTCGATACCAATAGATAGTGTTTTTTTAAAATAAGCGTTATCTATTATCGTACACCAATAGATAACATTTTTTTAAATAAGCGCTATCCATTGTCGGACACCAATAGATAGAGCTTTTTTTAGAAGCGCTATCTATTAATAGATAGCGTTTAAAAAGCGCTATCTATGATAAAAAAAGTGTTATCTATGCATTTTTTTGTAGTAGTGTTTTATGCCACTCAACGTCGAGCTCTTCTACAACACTAGTTACTCTCAAACTTTGCAGCGTTGGGCACGATTTTGGTGTTGCTCAACACGAGTATTTGCTCCAAAATGATCAATTATTGTCTAAAACATGTGTCACTTGAGTTCTTGGTTGTTTTTCTCTACTATAATTATCTTTATTCATTTATTTTACACTTATAAATAAAGAGATTAAAGATAAAACTATCATAAAACAACTAAAATACAAAACAATGCAAAATACACTAAACTTAAGCATAAAACAATATTAAAGCTTGGAAAGAGTTTATTTATTCATGACGATAGACACACAAAATTAGGTAAAAATACACATTATCACTTGGGCAACATGCATGATCATCCATTCATCTTTGATATAATGAGGAGTTTAACAATAGTTATTTGATCCATCTTATTTGCTTCTGTTTGAGGTATTCTAACACATTTATGTATGATTTTTAATGTCGTTTGCAAGAAAGGTATTGACCTTGAGTGTTAGATAATTTTGAAAACAAGACCATCAAACTATTCTGTCAATTGGAAATGTATTTTTCACTCACATTTTTTGATATCATGGTTCATTTAATAGTTCATTTAGTGAGGGAAATCCAATCGTGTAGGCCGATTTTCTTCAAGTGGATGAACCTAGTTGAGAGGTACATGAAAATATTAAAGGAATATGTCAAGAATTAGTATCAACCAAAAGCTTTAATTACAAAGTGGTACATTGTAGAAGTCATCGAATTATTCTCAAGTTATATGCCAAGTTGTGAACTAGTAGGAGTTCTTAAGAATAGATTGGAAGGTAAATGTGAAGGTAAGAGTGTTCGAGGTGAAATTGTTAGTAGAAAATAATTTGATCAAACTTATTTGTCCATCTCAAATAACAATGTTGATGTAATTATTTACATTTCGCAACACATTGATGAAATTAAGTCTGCACATCTAGGATGAGTGAACAATGGACATTTCAGGAACATAAAAAAACTTTCTTACCATGGTTTAAGAAAAAGGTTTATGTGACTCCAAATGTTTCTGAAATTCTATTAAGGCTGACTCGTGGACCGAACACCGATGTGGTCATATATGGCAGCTATTACATAAACAATTAGTGTTTTAATTCAAAAATGGGAGATGATAAAAGTAGAGTTCAAAATAGATGGGTTATCGTACAAGCTGAGGTTGTACACTTTGCTAATTCTAAGGAAAAAAAATCCAATTACAGTATCAAAGAGTTATATCGGAATAATACAAGAAATATGGGAAGTCGACTATGTGAGTTTTAGAGTTCCAATTTTCAAATGTAGATGGGTTGATAGCAATTCGGGTGTGGTGACATATAACCTTAAGTTCACTTTGGTGGATCTTAACAAGATGATTTATACATATGAACCATTTATTATGGTTACTCAACTAAGACAAATATTTAATGTCACTGATCTAGCCAATAAAAAAGGATCAGTCGTATTGGAAGGAATAAGCATGCACGAAAATCATGATGAAGACTCTCTAGAGATACTTGAGGCAATGTCTTTCTCATCAATAACCATTCAAGACAAGGTTGATGATGTAGCCAATGACATCCATGCAATTCAAAGTGATCACAATGAAGATATATCGAAGAAACCAATATCTTAATAGGTGTTTTTTTTATTTTTTTTGCCACATTTACAAATTCTGTTTTTTCCTATTCTAACTTATAGAAATAATTTGTTTTATTTTTCATATATGGTATACTAACAATGTGTTTTCAGGTATGATGAGCTTTGAATAAGGAAAGAGAGAACATGGTAGATGTGTGACTTAGTTATTAAATATCACAACCTGGCAGATTGTCATGGAGAGGTTGGTGGTCAAGATTGATCCTCAATCGATTATACCTAAAGGCCCACATGCAGAAAAATTCCATAGCTATTTGAGCATGTTGGTCAAAATGGATATCTTTATTGTCATTACATCTTGGGATGACGTCTCAGAGATGGAGAAGAACTTCCTATAGTAGGATATTCTAGTATTTTTACTTACAATAGATATATTGTTTAATATGTTTTACTTAATTCATTAACATTTTTTTTTGTTTTCAACAACAAAATTTTGACATTTTGAACATTGAGCAAATTAGGAAAACAATCTTATCTCACATAGCCATTAGATGGAGGGACTTCAAGAAAAGGTTGACACATCTTTATGTGGTCGGAGATAGAAAACATGACATTCCTAGTGGAAAGTAAAAAATAACTAAGAGTGGATGCAGTTTCGTGCATCAAGAGAGTTTGGGGAATAACATGTTTGTTTCTTAATTTTTTTTATAGTCACACAAGAAATTAATTTATGATTTAAAATTATAAATTTATGTAATATGACAGGAAAAAATGATAACAACCCAAATATGACAAAAACTTAATAATGCATCATACGTACTTTCATAGTGTGGTTATGCATTATTGGAGAGACAAATTAGAAAGTCTTGTGTAGAGACTTTAGGACTTGAGTCTCGTGATTTAGTACTTGCACCTGCTAGGTACGAGATGTGAAAGGTTGCTCGGATTAAGTCTGATGGCACATAACATCACAGTCAGCTCAATTATTATATGAACCCAAAACCATAGTTCATATGAAGTGTTTATGTAATAAACTTGATTATGTGATGTAGGATGATTTAGTTTAGCAACAACCTCATGATTCCTTTGTTGGCCTGGGTCATATGCATGGAGTTGAAGGTGCAATTGGTGTTTGAGACTACTATGACCCTCTACAAAGAAGTAGTGAATCCTTGAGTTAGGAGGCATTGAGGAAGATGAAGCTCTAAATGGAGGAAAGAATCAACCAACGCATGAGTGCTATGAAGCAAAACTTCATGGAATAACTACAACAACAACAAGAGATACAAAAAGCACTTGAAGAAAAACTTCAGTTCATGACCAAGCAGATAATGGAGTTAATCATTAAAGCTCCAACAGGACGTCGAGTGAGCACAAAAGACTCATCTATTGCAGATCATATTGGTTACACTTTTCAATATGAGTTATTGGTTGATGGAGATCTCACGCGTGTAGTGAGATCCCTACTACCGCCCCACTACGTGTGTAATGATTGATGAAGTTTGAGATCCCTATGCTCGAGTGTTTGTGTTAACTTCATAAATTCAATTTGGGGAGGGGGGGCGCTGCTTTAGGAACATTTACAGTTTGGCCAAAGCATTGATCATGTCATACTTTGGCCCACCACATCTATGATATTGTTATTTTTAGTATTTTTATGTAACATTTTATAAATAAATGATTAATAACTTTGAAAATCTTTATTTTAGTTCTCTGTCCTAAGAAGCAAGTAATGTGTCAACCTGTTATCCATGAAGATGATGACATGGTAGAAGAAAATGATGATCCTCTATGAAAACTCACAATGAAATTACACAGATTGAATAGAGATCGGTAAAGTTAGAATGAAATTTAAGAGTATTTGGCCTCCAGTTTCATGTGTCAGTGTACATTACTCTAAATGATGCACTAGAGGTTGTTGGGAGAGACATGATGTTGAATATTTCAATAATACAACTACGATGTAAGAGTTTTCATTGTCTTCCATATTTAAATCTTATTGTTACATTTTAATATATACTTAACTTTCTTGTTATGAGTACATGGACATAGTCATTATTGATTAAGGCCAAGCTTTCATGTATGAATCTATTGAACCTCAGACCATTCAAAATTTTGGAAACAAATTTGACAAGAAAACATATTTGCAAACATGGATGTCTAAGTAAAAAAGAAAGATGTATCTTGCAGCATACATTGATGGGTATGTTTCATTGAATGTAATATTTATGAAAATTTACTCAATTAATTGGCTCACTATTTTTGACTCATGATAAGGTCCATTGACAACTAATGTTCGTCATACCAAGACAATGCCCAATTGTATGGTTTTGTTTCCTGCATAGGAAGATGAAACTTGACTTCAAATTCATGTTACAAATGTAAGTATTACTTTTTTTTCCATGTCGTCTATTTAATTATATTAATATTAATCTATATTTCAAATGTTTCAAATTTAATCAAAGTTACAGGTAAGTGTAAAGCACAACAAATTCAAATACCATATCTAAATATTGAAACTCATTGATCTTTAAGTTATTAATTTTCACATGTTAATTTATGACCTTTGATATGTGATTATTTTCTTTGTCATGTTTAGTGTAACAAACAACCATATTCATGGGCATGTGACTATTATGTCATGTCTTGGATCAAAACCATCATTTGAGCATGAATTAAAGATGATTTGGCTGAGGTAATAATATATATCTTTCACATATTACAAATCACATTAAACTTTAAACTTTAGTATGGATACATAATGAAGTTGTGTTATTTTTATAACGCTTCAAGAATCCACCTATAATGGATGACACAATAAAGAAGATACAATAGGAGTGGACAATGTATCGTCTTCTTGACCAATAGTGTAAGTACTCACATAGTAATTGTATTTTGCTTCAAGACTTTGATTAGTTAATTTTTAATTGTTTTCCTTTTGATAGCTTTAGTTTTTATTAGTGTATAATTTTAGTTTTAAATTTGTTTCTAAAACATTCCAAACTATATCATAACTGACGTGTCCAACAAACGACCATTGATGTTATTTTTTTGTTAAAAAAATCTAATTGGACGATGATATGTTATGCAATTCATAGACATCCCATAACACCAATAACCTTCAATGTTTATTTTCACTTTCGATGTCAATTTAACGTTTCAAAGATGAAGATTTTCTGACATTAAGTATAAAAAATCACAAACATTAAAAATAATTTTTGTAATAGTGTAAATTAAATTTATTTCTAATTCATAAACACTAAATAACTCTTGTGAAACATAATATAAGGCACTTCCTTCAACTACCAACAAAATACAGTGGTTGCAATTCTTATTACAAAATCAATCAATAATTTATGCTAGTGAGTCTGTGATCTATAATTACTTTATTAGTTTTCTAAACTAATGTCTAAAAGATAACATCAGTCATTAATGTGAAAAAATAATAAAAAAAAATGAAAAATTATATATTGATGGATCTGTTGACAATTAATGTGAAAAAAAGTTTGATTAAACTTAATTTTAATTTTTAAATTTAAATGTAAAATTAAATTTGTTTATATTTAAAATTTTAGTACACTTTTGTTTTAAAACATTAAAAAATATGAATATAATTTTTAATTATTATTGCTAAATTTTTTTATCTATTAAATAATATTTCAGATTGATATTTATACGAAAATATATTAAAATGATAAATAACTCAAACTTCAATTTAAAACATAGTTTAATATTTTCAAAAATTATTAAATTAAAAAAATAATTTTTAAATTTAAAAACCAAAATCTATCCATACAACACAAATGAATTTCAATATCACATTAAAATTTTAAAATTCTGAAACATGTTAAAAAATATCAGTGAAAACATGTTTAACAAAAAAAATCAATGAAAAAATACATGACAAGAAATTCTAAACAAAAGGAAATCACTAAATATTTGTTTCAATCACAATATTTATCTCTAAAATATTTTTGGAAGTAATCATGATAAAGAAACTTATTTTAACGTGTAGATTATAATTGTAACTTTAAGCTTTAGATTTTATGAGAAATTTTTATTAGACATGAGTATCAATTTTAATATTTTTTCTTATTTTAAAAATTTTTATAATAAAATGTGAAAAAAATATAAATGAGTTTAATAAGATTGTTACATTAAAACAAGAAAAAAAACCTAAAAAAAGTGTATGATATGATGAGAAAAAGAAGTAATTGAAATATTTTCGGTGATCTACATCGAGATGCACTCATCAATGTTACTGTTTACATTTATATTATACTCCAGAAAGTTGTTGGGACTTGTCAATATATATATATATATATATATATATATATATATATATATATATATATATAATTGACATCACAGCTGACGTCAATAAAATTCACCATTTTGAATGTCATTTTCATTCCTTTCAAATCAGGGGCGATAGAAAAAATGGATGAAATGATCAGAGTTGACTGCCATAAAGTGAGAAGCGAGAAAGTGAAGAATAATTATGTTGGTTTAGTTTAACTTCCATATATTTTTTTAACTATGAAATTGCGACATTTTCGAAATTTAAATATGCTTTAAAGTCTGGAAACCATTGTATAAATAAAAACCTTATAAATAAAAACCTGTAATATATATATATATATATATATATATATATATATATATATATAAAATATGTTTAAATCTTATCATTTTAATTTTATAAAACTTATAGTTAAACTCATTTAGTTGTCCGTGTGAATTTTTTTCTCGATCTCCGATTTATTAGAATCCTCAATTGAGTTCTAAAAAGTGTTAATTTAAATCAACTGAGCTTCTGTCGTTAAATTGATTTAACATGATTAAATTTTTTATGACATGTGATATTGACGTGCAAAATTTTTTTAAACGTGGCATTAAGAGACCATTATATGTGGCATTTGATAAAAAAAACATTTTAAAAATTGGGTTTCAAAAACTCCACCACCGTCGCGCACCTCGAACACCTCCACTGTCATCCCAACTTCCCCTTCCTCCCTTCCGCCGCTCCCTGCATTCTCACCGTGAACTGCTTTTGTAAGTTCTGTGACCATTTTGATATTTTATTATATGATATCATTATGTAGGTACCACTTTAAAAAGTTACTAACATACTCATTTATTTGTATCAGGGAGGATATGGCGTATAAATTGGTAAAGGATGGACCCCCAGTTTTAAGATCTCTCGCTGAAGAAGATATTCTTCAATTGGTGGAGCTGTTAATATTAGAGAAAAAGTGGTTGGAGGAAATCCCATCCCAAATATTTCCTTTCAGAGTAATTAAACAAGTTCAAGGGAACTCATTGACGGGCCAATCTTAGGGTGCAAATGGTTTGAGACCCCTCTTTCTGAGCATATCGTCACAATCCAAGTTGCAAAAATCATCTTAACATAAGAGTATACCTAAATCCCGGAGTTTCTGCAATTGATACTGAGACGAAATATAGGGGGATGCCTATAAAGAATATATTAAAAGATTGTTAGTAATTTGAGTAAGATATTGAGGGAAAACCCTAATGGATATAATATTAGTTCTTTCCCAAGATTGTTTGTTGATAGGTACGGCTATCGTCATGATTTATGGAAGTCAACGACGCTGATCAACTGTTGAAAGTACTTCAGGGCGATTTCTTCCTTCATCTTTCCTTTAGTCACCGTGGAGATTCGAAAGTCTCGCATTTTGTGTCCAGTGCAATTTTAGATTTGTGATTATGTTTTCTCTTTACAGGTTTCAAATGGTTTAATAGAGAAGAAAATAGATGATGATGATTTCCGTTGCGGCACGAAGAGCTTGAGCGTTGGTTACGTTGGTCATGGTGGCGATTTGCCCTCGCAGTGCTGGATGGAAGGAGATGAATTAAAGCGAACATGGCGGAGTCACGATTTGGATTTTGTGGTTACTTGATTGCAGGTTGATGGTGCACGAGGAAGATGATGGTGGTTCTAAGGCGCGATTGAGTTCTCTGTTGATGGTTCTCGGTGGTGTTTGATGGTAATGGAAGATGACTTTTTTTAAAAAATTTTAATCAAAATGTTAAAATGTTTGTAAATTCCACGTAGAGCTCTGTGAATGTCATGTTTAAAAAATTTGTCACGTCAACCTCCCACTTTATAAAAAACTTAACCACGTTAAGTCAATTTAAAGGCAGGAGCCCAATTGATTTAAATTAGTAATTTTTAGGATTCAATTGAGGATTTTAATAAAACGGGAATCGAACTGAGAAATTCACAAAAATAGAAACTAAACAAAACTTATTTATTATAATTTTCGTAAGAAAAACATATAAGTCAATGTATTTTAATAATTAATTTTGAATTAATCAAAGGCAGGTCGGGACATATTAATAACTATTTCATTCTTTGCACCAAAATATTATGTGTAATTTGAATGAAATTGTTTTTTTATAAGATGTAGAATAAAATATGAGAATCCAATTTTCTTTTTACTTTTATTTGTTTATATTTAAATAAGTTCACGTTAGAAATAATTATCTTTTTATGGAGATTTTATTAAAAGATTAAAAGATATATATATATATATATATATATATATATATATATATATATATTACACTAAATTTATGATAAAATTATATTTTTATCGTACGCAAAGAAAAATATTAAGAAACAAACTTAAGTAGAAACATGGATCGATAATAGTAAAAAAATAAATTTCTTATCATATTACAAAATGTATCATTATTTGATTCTCTCCTACTTTAACAAAGGTCTTTAATTTTTAAAACTTTTTGTTTTGAAAAAGTTATTATTAACTTTCTTTAACCTATTCTTTTTAAAGTTTGAAGTAGCTCTTCAATATTAGAATCTTCCTCCTCTTTTATATATTTTTAGAAGTTATTTTTAATTTTTTCACAAAATGATTCCTTAAACATCGATGAATTAGGAACTGTCTTTAAACTATTGTTATTTAAATCTAATTATTATAAACCTTACAAATTAAAACTATTGACAATAAGAGTGACATTAGTGTAAAAACAGCTTATAACGTCACACGTCCAGCGTTTAACGTCCAACCACTCAATAGTCAATGATAAAAAATAATCGGTGACATTTTTGTAAGTAAATGCAATTATTAAATGTCATTTATAATTATAATTCGACGTAAAAGGATATAAAACATCGCAACGTTAGACGTCAAAAGGTTAGTGAATTCAATAAAAATTTGAGCGGGAGGTTTAGAAAAAGATCATTTTTCATGATCTTGGTCCTCTAGGCAACCCTAAAAAATATGAAACCCCGAAAAAAAATCCATACATATGACTTATCAATCGACAATCCTCCCTTCAACTAGTCACCCACACCAAAGGTGCCAAATTTATACACCCATTTCATCAATATAAGTGAACTTTCTCCAGCCACATGTGCAGACCTAACTGCCATCAACATATAATCATGAATGAAACATTGAGTAACATTGTAGTTACACTTGTGTTTGACATTCCTCATCATGCTAAGTCTTATAACTAGATAAAACCATATTTTAAAAACATAGGAAGATAAACACTTTTAAATGTCTAAAAGTTGGGGAAGGGAAAAATTAACTGAACTATAATGAATTTATCAATTAACTACACTATATTGAACCGAAAAAACTAAATTGTTTCAATAAAAACTAAATTGTGTCATTTTATATTTTAGTTTTAAAAAACTGAACTTCTAGAGTTATAGTTCAATTTACTGCTCATTAAAGTAAAACTATTTATTTTTATATATTTTACTTATTTGAGAGTCTTTGAAGTTGCAGTTCAGTTTGACTACTGCTAACTCAACCAAATGGTTGGGGCCTACTCAACCGAATTCGATCAATTTCTGGCAAGAGTCGACTTAGTTGATTTTCGGTTGCGATTGACTCTATCGAGTTTCGACTGTGCTAAACTAAGCTAAATTTTACCAATTTTGGTATGTGATTGACTTGGCCGAATTCGATCGATTTCGGTTAGAACTGTCTCGACCATTCGTGATTGACCCAGTCGAATTCCATCAATTTTCAACCAGGATCAACTCGGTTGAATTCGGCAAATTTTGATGGAGACCAAATCAACTAAGTCTTAGTCATGTCCATCCTAGCTAAATTTGGCTTCGGCCAATTCGGCCAAATTTGGCTTATTTTTGGTCAAGTCCAACTTGACTGAGTTTTGGTCATGGTCGTTCTAACTAAATTCAACCGGTTTTTGATCGAGCTTGAATCGAATGAATTTTGGTGAAGGCCAACTTGGTCGAGGTTCATTTCTGGCTTCTCGGCCTAAATCAGCCGATTTTATATTGGGGCTTACTCAATTGAGTTTTGATTGTGCCATTCCCAGCCAAATTCGACCGAATTTTGGCAATGACCCGTTTCGATCGAGTAAAGAAAATTTTTCCTATCTACTTAGTTAACTTTTTTTTGAGGTTTTTAAATAATAGTTCATTTCATTTCAGTTTGTTAGGATAAAAAGTAATTTAGTTCAGTTTTTCTGAACTAATTTTCAGTTCGTACAAACTAGTTTAGTGCAATTTTTAACAGTTTAGTTCACTCAGGACCAACTCCACCGAGTTGTGTTGTTATGTTTCAAAATATAAAATAAAATTCAATGCATTGTAGTGCAGTGCATCTTTGTAAAAAAAATTCAATTCGTCGAAATTAATTTTTAATTCAGTTCATCTGAACTAATATTCAATTCAATTCGGTTCAAACAAACTAATTTTTTATTGAATGCAATTTTTAACATTGCACTTAAGTAGAGTTTGCGAATACTCGAATGGATTTTGGTCAACATCGACTCAATCGAGTTTCAACAATGGATGTCCTTGTCGAATTCGGACAATTTTTAGCAAAGTCGACTTGGCAAAATTTTGGTAGAGACTTACTCAATTGGGTTTTGATCATGGTTGTTCAAACCAAATTTGGTCGATTTTCAGTCATGGTTGATTTGGTCAAATTCGGCCAACTTTCGACAAAGTTCAGTTCGACCATGATCATCTCAACCAAATTTAGCTAAATTTCATTCATAATCAACTTCACTTTATTGTGTTTCAAAATATAAAATAAATTTTAATGATGCAACTTTATAAAACAAAATAAAAATCAATTCATCGAAATTAATTTTCAATTAATTTGATATGAACTAATATTCAATTCAGTTCGATGTAAACAAACTAATTTTTTATTGACTTCAAAATTTTTAAGTAGAATTTATTTTACTCACCATATATATATATATATATATATATATATATATATATATATTTATATTTATATTTATATTTATGGTAACTTGATAAATAGATTAAAAAATAAAATTTAAGTGTTAGGAAAAAAGTTTGTTCAACTATAGAGATTAAATATACTAAATGTTACTATTTACAATTCTTTATAATTAATTTGTTGTAATTTTCATCAATTAGTTAATTTTGGAAAATTTAAAAACAAAAGAGAAAATTAAAAATTAAACAAGTTAATTGTAAGTTTGAGATAAAGAGAAATAAAATAGTTGTAATATGAAAATAACGTAAAACAATACGATTATTGTCAAGTCTTTTTGGAAGTAAGGGGATGTCGTGACTTTCTAACTTCTTAAAATTTTGTATATGTATAATGAGAATTTATAAAAACTAAATTAGGTAAATTTTAAATATTTTATAAAATATGTAATTTAATATTAATAAATAATAAAACATAAAATTAAATATAATAAAGCATACAAACTTTATTAAGATACTTTTTCTCTTTTTTATCTCTAGATTTACTTATCCTTTCTATTTACTTTTCATTTTTTTACATGTTCTTTTTTGTTTCTTAAAAAAAGTTAAACAAAAATTCATTACTTCTATTCTTATTTATTGTATTAGTTTTTATTTTATTTATCATGAGTTTTTTTATAGTAATTATTATGAATATAAATATATTATTTATTATGTAGTTTTTCATAATCCGGTTTTAACTATGGCTTGATTATCATAATTTTTTTTAGTAATTATATCTAAATAAGTATATTTTTGAATAATAAAAGAATAACTTCATTTTAAAAAAATCATAAAAGGGAAGATATATGTGAAAATAAAAACAACCTAAATTTAATTCTTTTTCAATTATTTTAAATCATGATGTTAATCATTCAATTTTTTGTTTCTTGTTGTATTAGTCATAATAATTAAATATAAATTTTAAGAGTATTATTGTAAAAAATACTTCTATATTATACTTCTATTAAGATATAATAGGATGAAATCTAAAGTGAGTCCAATATTGTAAGTGATTTATGTAAAACCCTAGAAAATGGTATTTTAAAAGTGATAGTAGTTTAAAAACAATGAGACTCGGTTATTTTAATATTAAATAATTTATCTATAAATAATTTTGTTATAAATGAGTTTCATTATTTTAAAACGTACCATATGTCTAAACACCACTTTTTTAAAGTTCTCTACCTTCTCTCTAAGAGTTCTAACTCCCGAGTCATCTTTTGACGATTAGGAGGTACCTAAACGACCACAACAACGAGGTATACGCTTCTACCCGATCAATTTCTTCAATAGAGTAAGTAAGTTTCGACTCCTTTTTCTCTATCGTTTTTAGTTTGAGATAATGCGTTGTAATCGTTTGTCGCATGTGTTTCATAATATCTTTTCCTAATTATTTGTCAATCTAAGGTCCTATGGACTCTTTCCTTTTTCAAATCGGTGTTTCGTAGGTTTTTCTAGAGATTCCTTGCGTTTCAAGATATCGATGATGTTTCGTTAGAGTTGAGCAGTTCTTAATGAGGTAAGAAAAGTTAGACCTTTGCGTTAGTTTGTGCATGTATTATAAATTTAGTATCTCTGTGAATAATAAATGGTTTTTGAGAAATTGTTATGTTTGTGTGTATGATAATTATGTTTAGTTGATGGTTTTGATAATATAATGTTGGTATATTTAGAATGATGTGTTTGTGATGCTTAAATTTATCATGATTGTGTGTGAGAAAGTTGTTTTGGTATTTGAAAACCGAATTCAAAGTGTTAGCATGATTAGTGATCGAATTCTTGGAATTTAAGCCTAAAAAGGGGGGGTGTTTGATATATGACTTTGAGAGATAGGTGTTGGGGAGAGAAAACAACTATTTTAAAACTGTCATAGGATTATTTGAGACCTGTTGTAAGTGTTTTAGGAGTCAAATATGCTACGTAACTAAGAGGTGTTTCATTGTTGAACTTTTTTAGGCTTTTTAGTGTAAAAATGGGGTTTTGAGTAGTGAGATCTTGAGGTAAAGGGTGTGAACTGTTTCACAGTGTTTAAAGTTTGTTATTAGACCAATTAGGACTTATCTAGATGCTGAAATAAGTAAAAGTTGACATGGAAGGGATAATTGCTTCATAGGTTGAATTTCTTAGTATAATTTGGAGGTTTTAAGTGTTGGAAAAGTAGGATGGTTAGAAGGAAACTAAGGTGTTGAGGTGTGTTAACAAGTGTATTTACACTAGTTAAGCAGTTGGTGGACAAATATGAGAACTAGGATGTGTAGACATGCGTTTGAGTAGCTTAAAGGAGTGATTTTGGTTTCAAGGAGTCAAATTGAGTTAGAGTAGTGTTTTTTGCAGTTTCTTAGTGTTTAAAGGGTTTCAAGGATCTTTAGAAGTTGGTAGTAAAGTGTCCAAGTTCATAAAACCAGTGTTTGTGTATCTGTCATGGCGCTGAGTGCCAGCTCTCCAGCGCTTGGGCACTAACTCACTGTTTTTGGGGCGTTGGGCATCAGCTTCGAGGTGCTTGGGCACCACCCTGTATGTTTCAATGCTTATGTTTTAAGTGATTTATGATAACTTATTGGTTTGTTTATGGTACTTTGATGCATGATCAGTGATGATGTATGTTGGTATTCAATGTGAAAGTGTATGGATATATGTATGGTTTCACGGTTGGTAAAATTAGTTCCACGGAGGGACTTCTTCGGTATGATTTCAAGTATCTTTATAATGACTGCAGGTAGCTCAGTCTTGGGGTTATCCTCACACTCTAATGGTCTTTCATTCTCAAGTAGAGAAGATTGACATATGTGGTGAAAGTAGCAGGAGGTCTTAGTATAGGTGCTTCTAATATGGCCTATGACGCGATAACGAACTAACCTTATGTGAGTGGTTGGTGAAAATCATTGGCAATGACTTTGCAACGCAGTAGAGGCCACCATAGGTGCACAACTCGCCATAACTCGACATTCATTCTAAGTACGAACGATCAGTATAGGTCATTGCATGTTAAGATGTTTGGGTTGGATTAAATTACATATGACTCTTATATGAAATGCTTTAAACTTATGATGTATTGTTTTGTATCTAGCTTACTCTTGCTTTGTCTGTTTATGTGTTGTTTTCTCTTTTGCAATGATCACTTTAATGGTGTGGGCTTAGAAAGACGGTCTTTTAAGTTGTTTTAGCCAGAGGTGAGGGTGGAGCACATGAGTTCTTAGATGGATATGCAGAGGTAGAACTATTGTCTTTTTGTAGGTTTGTTTTCATCTAAATAGTTCTATTATCATATATGTAACATAATATTTTAGTAGTTTTATACTATTAAAATGAGATGTTACAATCTATGTACGAACCACTAATTATACTCCAGTGATATAATAATTAAACAATAAATATTAAAAAATTTATTATTTTATTTTTGTTAGTTTATATGATATAATAGGTTTTGGATTCACTTATGCAGGAAAACCTTTTCATACAAGTTAAAAAATGTTTTCTATAATGATTATGGAATCGGTATAAATACACGCGATATAAAATGTTTTCACCTTTTATATAAGTTTCAAAACTGGTATAGAAAATTAATTATTTATATTGGTTCTAAAACTGGTATAGAAAGTCCATTTATGAAGGACAAATTTTGTAATGAAAATGAATTTTTATACTAGTTGATGTCTTAACTGGCACGAAAAGTGACATTTTCTATAGCAGTTGTGGTCGTAACTAATATAACAAGTGTGTTTTTTTTAAATAGTAGATACATTTTTTCTCCCTAGTCCAACCAAAACATGCATATATTCATTCCAAACAACATATATTTTCATTGAAAGTTGTAATAATATAATACAATCTAATATTTACATGAAATACAATCCTAACCTAATATTTACATCTAATGCTTGTCTATCCTAATCTAATGTTTATACATCTAATATTTACATGAAAACTCATAAAATACTTACCATCTTTTATAAACACTCAAAAGAAACGAATTGAGTATACTTAGTGCATTATGCATACAAAAGTTTTTCTGCATTATTGTAGAAATTGTCATACGCATGAGCACATTGGAAGGAATCATGTCCAACATCACAATTTGTTCCTCTAGTCGATCACTCATCTCTAAATCAACTTCTTCTTCTTCTACTTCAGACACATGTACACTTGGAATGTCTATTAATTAACCATGTCATGTCCACTTTGTGTAGTTTTCTAATAAATCATTACAAAGAACATGCTCATGAATAACTTCAATTGGTAGTTTTCACTTATTCAAACATTTAACACATAGACAATAAAATCTTCAATTGTTATTCAGAACATTCATCTTTGCAAGTTCAAGAAATTGTTCTACTTCACTCTCATATTCATTTATTGTGCGTATAAAATTTATCCAACTTTGATCCATTATGCGTATAAACCAACAACATTATTTTTTAGGTGGAACTATGAAATAGCCAAACAAGTAGTCTAATATGTGAACTCAACCCTACTACCAAGCCACAACTCAAACACTTAATCAATTGATTTGGTGTTTACACGTCAAAATAAGTGTTGTGTTTTATTTACCTTTTATTTGTATCATGTGAGGATAACAAGTTCACATACCTTCTTTTGAGGCCTAAGAGATTATTATCTCATTGCTAAATAATCCTATTAATTAGGACTAGTACTCCTAATGAGAATTATACATCTAATGGCAAAATATTAAGTGTGATCATTATGGTCACATTCTTTATTTCATATATAAAAACATTAGAAGTTTATCAAAGGCTTAAATGCTTACTTCGTCTCCAAGTTAAGGTGAATTTTTGTTTAGTACTCGATTTTAAAAAGGAAGACATTGGGTCCCTGTGTTATGAAAATTGTATGAATAAGGTGATGTCCGTTAAATTGACAGTAACGACGTTAATTGCGTACTTTTTCTCTTCTCTCCTCTTTGTTGTGCAGCTTTTTCTCTCTCCAATTCAGCTTTTTCTCTCTCTCTTCCAATCTCATTTTTTTCTTACAACCTCTCGTGTCCATAGAGTGCCAACACCAAACATTGGATTTTTGGGCACACCCTTATTCTCAAGTGCAACCCACTCCGCCACAACCAGTGGGAGGAGGTCGCTGTCATCGTCGTCGCCTGCGACAGCTACTACCTCGCATACCCTGCCAAGTTCACCCTCTAGTGCTGCCAAGCTCCGTCAGTGCCACCGCGCCGAGAAGAAGCGCGTCATCACCATGCTTGATCCCGCCGCCTGGATAAAACATCTACATGGGGATCCCCAATATAGTCCTTAATGTTCTTCAGATCAACACCTGTAAAGTAAATAGATTGTGATGGACTTGGGACGGTTCGATCTGATGCCAAGATCGAAATCGAAATTGAAGTTGTTGAGGGAAACGAAGGGGGATTTGTTCGTGTTGGATTGGCCATAGTTGGAATTCATTTCATAGTTGGTGACCAAAAGGGTTGGACTCTTCCAAATTATCCTAATTTCAATCCTTTCAATCAATGGGTAGAAAATATCATTTTTTCAAGTGGTGTGTTGTAAGTTTCAAATTTAAACCCAACTTTTATTGTTATATCTAATGTTGTTACTTTTCACATTTAATGTATAGCAATGCAAAGTGGAGATTGGTGAACCAAATTCAATTCATCCAAGACATGTTTCATCCTAATATCATGTCACCCAAACCTAACTTAACTTTTTTTACCGCCATGCTATAAAAAATATTAAAAGTATGAATAGGATTAAAGCTTAAAGTTAGCAAACACAATAAACACATCAAATACATTCATTGCAAAGAACAATGATATTACCATGATCACCAGCGAGTGTGAGTATGACGAGGATGCAAGGAATGCAAGAAGAGGCAAGAGTGACGAGAGCCTGAACATGACAACGATTCCAAACGACATGGAGCACAAAAAATGAAGGAGAGCAACACAAATGAAGAGCGACGACGAGACACATTTCTAGGGCACTTGTAGAGGCGATGAGAACTCCTATACTCAATGAGAATGGAGGAGAGCGAACACGAACATGAACGCGAAGGAATGACCACTAAAGAAGTCATTGGAGAATGCGAACATGAACGTGGACAATGGTTATAGGAATGCGAAATCATTGAAGAAGGGGAAAGGGAGAGGGAAGTCACTAGAGAAGCAAATGAAGTGAACGAGAAAGTTGAGAAGAAAATATTAAACATTCTATATCGGTTATAATGACTAGCTAGTATAGGAAGTCTTATCCCATATTACAAAAAAAGTCACCATATCACTTTTTATATTGAATCATTATAAAAAGTGTTATATTTTATTACCATTTTGTCATTGTCCCAACTTTTTATATTGATTTTAGTTCAAATCGGCATAAAAAGTCTTATAATATTTACAATTATCCTCTTGAGACCATTTTTATACCGAATTAATTATAATTTATATAAAAAATTGAAAAAAAAAGTTAATTTTACACAACTAATTTTGATAAGAAATAGTTAAATATTACATAAAAGTTATAAATTTTTTCATCTTTTCACACTTGTTATAGATCTGAACTTGTCAAGAAGAAGGAGTACCAGGAATAAGATTTGAGAACCAAATAAAGATTTTTGTAAAGATTTAATGTACAAATTTAGAGTTTTTTAGTTGTCACCTTTGAATAGCAACTAGTTGAAACCTTTTCGGCTTCAATTCGATCATGTTTACTTAATATAATTAATGTGTCAGGATGAAAGGCATTCTAATAACGAAACCTTTGTTTGGAAAAAAAAAATAGAAGCAATCACATTTTAAGAGAAATGAAAATGTTTGTGGTTCATACTTTAGAAAGAAAAATTGGATGAATATCTTAATATAGTGAAGTGAAAATCCCAAGAGGAAGATTAAAATTAAAAAAAATAAGTTTATGAAATCATAACTAATGACATGATATTACGGATTATTCATTCCAATTCCAACGTTAATTATTTTTAAAATGGTCAATTTTAATGGTCAATTTTAATTATTAAAATATTTGCCTTCGTTTGACACTGGATATATGAACCTAGACGTGATAACGCGCCATCTTACGATGCATTTCATGATAAGAAAGAAGAGTCATATTAGGGATAGTTAAGGGCATAAAAGGAAAAACATATATTGAGTATTAAAACTTAGAAGAAATATAAATAGTATTTAATTCCTTTTGTCAAAATATATAAGTACAAGTTGTTGGTAATAGACATTTTTGTCAACTATTACGGGAACTTAACAAAGGGGAAAAAGTGAAATTTAAAGATAAGATGAAATATGAAGGAGAATAAAAAGAAGAACGTAAAGAAAACTAAAAGAGAATATAAAAAATATTTCTTATAATACTTTCTCTAATTTTCTTGTAAATAAAATTGTAAAAGTTATGCTTTTTTTTTCAAGTAAAGTTTTAACACATTTTAGTTTTTATAAGGTCGGTTTTAAAAAGCAAAAGTTTACAAATAAATTATGGGTATCTTTCAAATACATACTTACATTCTGAGGACATTGATAAGGTGTATAAAAAATACTACATTATTTTTGTTCTCTAACCAACGTTTCTAACACAACTTATTAATTGAAATAGAATTTTTAAAAAAAAATCTCTAATGTTGTGGATCTTCAAGATACCAGTTCCTCTTTTCATGAATATTACATTGAGATTTTCAAAAAAAAAAATTCATTGCATTTATCTTCTTTTTCTTGGAAGTGGTGAGTTTTCTTCCTCTCTCAAACACCCATTTCTATATTTGTAAGTTCATGACTTAAACGTCTTTGTCCTATAATATTCGAGTAATTCCAAAACATGTAATACACCAATTTCAATAGTTTAGTGGTCAGAGGTGGCCACATAATCTCTAAAATTCTAGAAACCATGCACCATCGATCATCATGTGAGTTAACGTGAGTGATAAATGTATCTATAGATTCCAGAATATGAATTCAAGTAATTTGAAAGAAGAATAGATGTCACTCAAATGCTAAATCAATAAAATAACAGTGATATAAATAAATTTTAAAGAGAATGAATTAGATATCACTTAGACATTTAGTCTTTAAGTAATAATATAAATATTAACAAAATTATAACCAAAAAAATATAAAAATTGTTTTGTTTAGAATTTATGGTTATTTTATATGTATAATGTAATAACTATGGTATAACATTATATTTTTGAAAATAAGTGTTTTTTTAATGAGAAATTTTTAATCTTGATCTTAAGATATTTGATTATAAGATGATATTTGTATTCATTTATATATTTGTATCTTTAGTTAATACGAGACTTTCAATACATTCTATCATGTCAATATATATACATCTTAGACTAGATATTAATGAGTGATTAAAAAAAATAAAACAATAAATCTAACACATAACAAATTTTACTATAATAAACTTTAAGTTATAATTTTGATACTATATTAAAAATTTGACTTTAAACCTAAATTTATAAAATTTACATCCATTAATGTTCTATAAATTAAATTTCTCTATAGTGTGATTTATATATATATAGAGAGTATATACGTATATATACATAAAAGAAAGAAAGAAAAAAACTATTATTCTATACTAATTTAAACAATATTATGTATCCACATGTTCTACCTTCAATTACATAATTAGATTGATACATTTCTTATATAAAAAAGAAGAAGCATATAATCATGTTTTTCAAAATGGAATATGCTGGTAATTATATTTCACAGATGTTGTTATTATAATTTATCTATTATATTGTAACATATACTTCTACTTACGTTTCTTTCTCTTCTTCTCATTGGTGTGATGGTTGTCTAAAAATCATTTTAAGAAGAAAAAAAACTCCTGTAATTCTTTCAATCATTTTATCTCAGGTAGACGAATTTTTATTTTTACAAAGAAGAGATAAAATATTAATGCTTGAGACTACAAATGGGAATAATTTAAGGATAAACTATGACTTGTGTTTTTAAATTATAATAATCTATTAACTTTGCAATCATTATTATTCAACTAACGTTCTCAGAATAAATTGACGGTAATAATATTTATTTGTCCTTTTATTTTATTTTAAGATTTTGTTCTAATATAATGTGTTTTTTAAAACAAGCAATTTTGTAATTTGTTAGTAGAAAATCTTGATAAGCCAGCGTGGTCATGTGGGAACTTATGAATGGTCAACGAACCTGCCACGCCAGCGAGATTCCTTTCACATTCACAGTGTGCGTTTCCCAAAATAACCTTCCAGACCTAATAAAAGGATCTGACCAATCACAATGAGACCGTTCATCTTTTCCTTACCAGTACCTCTCATCTCAGACACTCAACAGAGCTTCCAGCGTTTGTAATTTCACTTCGATGGCCAAGACCTTCAAATACATCATCGTCGGTGGAGGAGTTGCCGCTGTTAGTTCCTCTCTCTCTTTTCATCTTCGTTTTTTCACCGTCACATCGTGTTTCCACTCTCTATCGGTTTTTACTTTCTTCGATTCACTTTGAAATGCACTGATCGCGAAATTCTACTATAATTTACGCTTATCTCCGTGTTCTTCTTGATCCGTTTGGGTTTTGTAGTGGAATCGAATAATTGAGTTTTAGAATTCGTTACCGGAATGCAAATAGGTCGATTCGCATTTCCAGTGGCTTCCGTTAGCTCTTGAATTCTGTGAGCTTGGATTGCGCGATTACAGATTACGAAAACATATATCATCGTGAAGACTCTTTGATTTTTGTCTTGTTTTGATGTGTGGATGGATACTGTTGCTAATTAGTTTTCGAAATCGCAGGGTTATGCGGCCAGGGAGTTTGCCAAACAGGGAGTTAAGCCAGGGGAGTTGGCTATCATATCCAAGGAAGCGGTATATAGTTTATTCATAGATTATTAAACTGTGTTTTCTGCCTTTTATTTTCGCGAATCTTAGTAGTTCATTTCATAGTTCATGAAACAAGTTCAAAAATCATAACTGATTATGTGAAGCCTCTGTTATAGAAGATTGAATAGAGCAATGAAATAGCCAAACATTGAATGAGTAATGCCTATGCGATGTCTTCAGAAGAATTAAAATTGAACATTTGAAAAATATGTAATTTTTTTTATTTTATTTAATTATTCAAGCTTATCAAACTTTTCAATTTCTTTAAATGGTAAACATAAAATAAAAAAGGAAAAACATTGAATTGTGCGATTCATATCAATGATATGGAATCACTCTGGTTCATCCATGTATAGTAGATTCTTCAAATGATATGAATTCTTGGATAGTGAAATCATATCGAGCTGTCACTCGAATAGTGAATCGTGTGATTCTAATAATAAAATGGATCTAACTCATATAAGTAGCAAATTACAATCTTGAACTGTACATCTTATAATTAATATAGTTGAATATTCGAATGAAAATGGTTCTTGTTTTCAGTTTAAAGTGTGAATTTTATTTAGATGTTATTGCTATTTCATTGAATGGTTATATCTATTGCAAGTTTCCAATGGCCAAAAAGGTAAAGCAAACTTCATGCATATTCTCTGGAGTATCTACGCTGATGCTCTCCATAGATTATTCTTGTAAAATTTCGTATAACATTTTTAACCATTGAACCTGCTGCAATTACTTTTTTATTCATATTCCCTTATGTATTGTATATGTTCGCACAGGTAGCACCTTATGAACGTCCTGCTCTGAGCAAGGCTTACCTTTTTCCAGAGTGTAAGTTTGTAATGCTATTAATACCACCTCTTTTCTTCTCAATCCATTTATAGGTTTAATATTCGTAGTTAAAATGTTGTATTAGTTTTCTGTTAATTGTATCTCTTAAAATATATTGTTTTGTTGAGTTTAATCGAGGCTATGTCTGTTGTCTATCCTGTACTTTTCATCTCTGCTGAATTCTCCATTAAATTTAAATATCAGCTGGCCTTCTTAGTCTCATTGAGTATTACCTTGATGTCACAATTTGATTTTGCAGCCCCTGCTAGACTTCCTGGGTTCCATGTTTGTGTTGGAAGTGGAGGAGAAAGGTTGCTTCCTGAGTGGTACACTGAGAAAGGTGACTTTGGCTTTTACCCACATTATTTTAGTTCAGCCTTGTTACTTGATGGTGTTAGGAATCAATAGTTGACCATATATCAAGTGAAGGGAAAGTAGATGGAAGATTGGATCTTAACAGTTTTCTAATACAAAGTTACAAATTGTTCTCATGATTGCAGGGATAGAGTTAATTCTTAGTACTGAAATAGTTAAGGCAGACCTTGCTACAAAATCACTGATCAGTGCCTCAGGAGAAACATTCAGTTATCAGACTTTGATTATTGCAACTGGCTCAACAGTAAGGATGCTAGTAGATAGTAGAGATGTTGCATTGTCCCCGTTCGCCTCATACTAATGTTAATATTTGCCAGGTTATAAGGCTGTCAGATTTTGGTGTGGAAGGAGCTGATGCGAAAAACATCTTTTATTTGAGAGAGATTGACGATGCTGACAAATTGTACGAGGCAATCAAGGCAAAGAAGAATGGGAAAGCTGTGGTTGTTGGGGGAGGATACATTGGTCTGGAGCTTAGTGCAGTGTTGAAACTCAACAATATTGATGTTACCATGGTCTACCCGGAGCCTTGGTGTAGTAAGTGGATGTTTCTTTTTACACCACCCACTCACATGTTACCCGCATGGATAGCATTCCTATATATATATATATATATATATATACACACACACACATATATGAACTAACACTGTTATTTGATGTTGCAGTGCCACGACTTTTTACTGCTGATATAGCTGAATTCTATGAGGGGTATTACGCAAATAAGGGCATCAATATTATTAAAGGAACTGTTGCTGTTGGATTCACTTCTAATTCCGATGGAGAGGTATGGTTGCTTGTATTCTGGAACCCTGTCGTGGAATAGCATTATAAAGTTCGTAATCAAACTTAAGCATAACTCATCAACCATTCAGGTAAAAGAAGTCAAACTAAAGGATGGCCGAGTCCTGGAAGCTGATATTGTTGTTGTTGGCGTTGGAGGAAGGCCACAAACAGCCTTATTCAAAGGGCAGGTTGAAGAGGATAAGGCTGGAATTAAGGTGAGTGATAGCATATCCAGAGACTTGTTGACAGTGTCTAAAATGTTATCCTAAGTGAACAGTGATCCTTGTCATCAATATCAATAACATCATTTGTTTTTGGTTGCAGACCGATTCCTTCTTCAAAACTAATCTTTCCGACGTATACGCTGTTGGTGATGTTGCCACTTTCCCCTTGAAATTATACGGTGAATTGAGGAGAGTTGAACACGTTGATCATTCTCGAAAATCAGCTGAACAGGCTGTGAAGGTAAGAAACTTCTCAAAATCATTGCCCCATGCCCTCTCGATCGTGACATCCTGTATTGAAAGCATTAAATTGTTCCTTTAACCTATTTAGTAGATATATGGTTGTTGTCCTGTTTCTCACTCTATGATACGTGTTTTTATGTAGGCCATCAAGGCAGCTGAGGATGGAAAAACAGTTGAGGAGTATGATTACCTTCCATACTTCTATTCCCGTGCATTTGATCTATCATGGCAATTCTATGGCGACAATGTTGGTGACACAGTGCTATTTGGAGACAACAAACCAACGTCAGCAAAGCCTAAGTTTGGGTCATACTGGATTAAAGATGGGAAAGTTGTGGGGGCGTTTCTGGAGGGTGGAACTCCTGAAGAAAACAGTGCTATTGCTAAAGTTGCTAGGGCCCAGCCTCCGGTTGCGGATATAGACCAGCTTGCTAAGGAAGGCCTTTCCTTTGCTAGTAAAATATAATTGGTGTGTTAGGAAGGAAACGATGCTTGGTGATTTGCATAGATTGTATTTGAACTAGCTTCGGTTTACCTTTGATCATGTATTTCGGGAACTTTTTTCTTGAGTTTTTTTGTTTGAAATGTGATTGCCAGGGATATGTTTTACCGTATCTCTATTTCTTTTCTCTTGCAACTTTCTGGCTCTGCATACGCTTTCCACACTCGAGAAGCAGCAGCTATTTGAAGTGCAAGCCACAAAGCAAAACAAAAACGTAGAAATAAGATTTGGACAATGATATTTTAACAAATTTTTTTAAAATTTTTTTGACAACATACTATCAAATCAATCACAAGCTATCACATAGATTGTAAAAAAGTTATCAAAAAAAAATTGTTAAAAAAGACTTTTTCCATAAGATTTACATGAATTGCTGGATTTTATGCTTAGCCCAAGATTCGAAAATATTTGCATGTAAAACTGATTTCATGAACGATTGGTGTCTAGTTGTCTCACTTTCATTCATTCTCATGGGAGGAGTATTTGTCATATTCCTACTCAATAAGGATATTTTGGGTGACAAAATTCTCCCCCTTCAATTTTGTGTCACCAATCACCATTGTATAGAATTGTGATGTATGTAGCCGAAGACATTTGGTTGTTAACTACAGTATTAAATTAAGTTACTTAAGAAGATGACATGATATAGTTCATTAGGTTCTTAATATCATATACTCTCTAATTGACATGAGGATAGTTGGATACTTTATGAAGTATGGATCATCTAATCCAACACTAAATATCGGATATTATGTTTTTTATATCAAGATTTACATCTATTTTCTGATAACAATGTTGTTTATTAAGTCAAGATATCATTTGCTAGTATTTTCTTGTGATTGTTAGGGACATTCGTGCATTGAAAGATTTAACCAAAATCAGGTGTAATTTTTCATAAGTAAGTTGGTCATTGAGTTTCTGAGCCAATAGGCCTTTGACTGTGGCCTATTCAGATGGAACCATGGTCAATAAGGTATGTCTATAAATATTATTTTAATTGTAGGTTGATTTTACTTTTTGTATTAATTTAATTTTGATTAAAATTTCTGACAAAGTACCAATTTAAGCGTCATTCAGTAGTAATGGAGAAGTTTAACAGAATAGTAGTGAAGAGTTCATAAAGTGAAAGAACACTTTGAAAAGTATGTTTAATTATGGAAGAATGAAATTCACTTACCATCTTTTAATTGTCACGAGATTATAATGGTTTGACCAATTTCAAACATAAGTATCTTTTGATCCAGCACGACACCAACATAATTAGCACAAATATTTTTTTTCTCGAGCAATTAATAATTAAGTATTGAATGTTAATGTATTAATGCTCCATTCAAACTATAAAATTATAAATATTTAGTTGTTCGCTACAAATAAAGAGATAAAAATAAAGGATGTTACAAATTAAAGTAAAAAATATTAGAGTTTTGTTTCATAAATTCACCCACTCCCTTAAATTGCCTAAAAATAATCTTTGATAAATTTTCAATAATATAATAAATTCATTAAATAATTTAAATTTTAATTCTTTATACAAATAAATCTAAATTAATTTTCTATAATTTCATTTTTACACATTAGAACCACTCAATCAAGAAGTTTATAAGATAACTAATTGAAATATATCTATTCCGAACACCAATTTCAATTAGGTTTTCTTCGCAACCACATATGTTTAGAATTACTTTTCAATGTGAATCTAATATCAATTAATAAGTTAAGGGATCAAACTAATATAAATCTTGAGTATAAAAACACAATATAATTTAAATAATTTTTTATAAATTCAAAATAAGTATTTAAATGAGTTTAAGTTTCTTTACATCCAATTCTTATTCAGAGTGAACTTAGTCACTTATATTCTCATTATAGAAAAATTTATAATACGTGAAAGTAGTAAGAATTATATATTTATTTTTTTCTAGCAAAAGTTATGTAGATTTTCCTTGGGTTTTTATTTGGAAGGATACTAAAATGTTCAAATAAAATATACTTAACAGATTTTTATCTTTTTAGCTCTTTGCTTAAGCAACCATCATGACTCAATTAATTAAAAATTATTCATTATATCTTGTCGCTAGATTGTGCTCGTTTAAGCGAGAAAATACATGTTTTGGGAAAATCTTCGGTGATATTTTAATTAAATGTTATTTCTTGACCAAATTTTAATTATTTTATTTCACTCTCAGTGAATCATTGATATTGCTTCATTTAATAACAAAGATAAAAAATCTAAAATATATATTTTTTAAAATAATAAAAGTCCCAAAGCTTAATATATGTTCAATAATTATTGTTAAAAACACACTTTTTAAAAATACAATTATTAAACACCTACAACTTAGAATTTCTCTTGCCTAATAAAGGAAGGAAACTATTATAAAAGAAAGTAAGAAAAAACATTTATCAAAAACCTTGAATGAGAATTTATTAACAAATATGACTATCATGTTATAAAAATAAACATTACTTTTCATAAGTCTATCATCAAAAATGTATCATATAAGTACTTCTTTCTTAATTACATTGAATACCTGTAAATAAATTTAAATTCTAATGTTATCCTATTCTTAATGTGTGTGACATTTGCTTTTTCATTAAGCTTAAATGTAGTATTTTTGGATTATATATATATATATATATATATATATATATATATATATATATAATAAATGATTAAATGTGATATCATCATTATATTTTATTAATCAACTTTATAAAGTGATCTAATTAAATAAATATGACTAAGTATTATGTAGAGACCAACAATAATTTTAATTTGTTGAAGGAATCAAATTATAATTATTGAAACTAAAGAAAAGTAATCATCAGAGATTACATAACGGATCTTGGTTTCCATATGTTAGTACACGTATCATTCTAGTTTCTTTCTTTTTATCTCCATCAAAAGAGAAAGTACAGAGAGAAGAATCTAAGGTGCTCTGCAGAGAGATGAGAGACCAATTGAGATTGCTTATTAATTGTTCTCAATACGTAATCATTCATATACGCTTCCACTTTACTATTTTAAGAGATATTGAAAACTGTTCTTTTAAGAAGTATTGGAAACCCTTCAATTATAATAGTTTATTGCTCTTAAATTATTGATATGTACTTCATAAATTCTAAGTTATAAAAAATATTTAGTTCAAATAAATAACAAAGAATAATTCATATTATAGTAAAAGATGATGTCAAGTTTATAACATTTTTATACTTGAATAATGTGAATTAGAAAACATGTTTTGTTATGCAACTTCTTATATTGATCCTTTAACCTATAAGCTCATCAAGTATTTCTTGTTATATATCAACTTCTTGAATGTACTTATTCCTTCCTTGATAAATATGTTTCCAACTCTCATGGTAGCAATTGTTGGCTTTGTCACAAAATAGTGTTATAAAATATAGTCATTCTAGTGTAAAAAAAAAACGTTTTTAAAATTGCCTAATAATATGTTTAGTTTTTTAAAAAATACAAAGTTTTTAAAAACATAATAATATTTTAAATTTTTTTTATACAATTATAAACTTCAATTCTAAAATAATCAAAACTTATACTAGTATGTTATATTTAAATAATAAAAACGTATATTGATATAATTTTGATTATTTAAAGAATTAAAACCTATATCTTTCTAAATAATTTAAAATTATTATTTGTCATACGTTTTAAAATATTTAAACAACTAAAGATTTAAGACATAGACAACTCATATCTTTATTATTATTATTAAATTTTTAATAATATTATTTTATATTTACAAAGAATCAATAAATTGACTTAACAGAAATATATTGTAATATATTATCTATTTCATTATATAAAGATAATACATTCAATAATTTCCTTTAGTGTCGACTTTAATAATGTTATCACTATATATATATTTTAAAAAATAATTGAATTGAAAATAAGTGAATATTTTTTTTAAATAAACCATTACATATTTCTTCAACATTATTATTATAAAATTCTATATATTTCGTAATTGTATCATTTTAACATTATTGTTGCAAGATTATATATACTTTGAAAATTTTATTATTTTAATCTAAAAAATAATTGTGAATTCATGTATTTTCATCAATTATTATTATTATATCATTTTAGATATAAAATAAATTATACTCTGATAGATAAAGTGTATGAATTTATAGCAAAGTTCGTTGTACGACAGGAGGAAAAAAAGAGTAATATTTGAGAGATAACAATGAAATTATCAAATTTGAAAAGATAAAAATATATTCAAATTAAAAAAATAAAGTTAAAACAGGCAAAAATAAAATACGTATTTAAATTTAAGATAAATGGCTAAATAAGTTTTTAACATCTTTTAAAACTCCTTGTTTGCATTTAAATTGATACTAATATATATGATCATCTCAGTTAAATTCTTTAATTCAAAAGTAATAAAACATGAAGATAAAATAATATATTTATTGAGTAGGTATAATATTTGTTTTGTTTTAGTACTTAATAAATCATAAAATCATGAAATTCTGATTTAAGTTTATAATTTTTTATTCGTATCTTATTTATATTATATTTTAACGTTAGTTTTTAAATTGATTCCTATAATATTTTTTAACGTTAGGTATAATATTTTCTTTTGTTTCTTAACTTCCTATGATCATGTTTAGGTAATACAGATAACAGAAAAAATTTAACATAAATCATAACAGTGTATGACTATGCATTTCAATTAACACAACATATTAATAGAAATGACACATCAAATGTAAGAGAGTGAACGCAGCCGTTTTTGTTTCATCTTCACCGGCGACGACAACTACACAATCATCTTCACCGGCGACGACAACGGCACAATCATCTTCACCGCTCACAACGATTCAGGTACTCCAATCTTCATAGCAGTTTCTATTTTCATTTGGGGTTTTGTTTTGCGAGAGTTGTTTGTGTTTGCGATTGTTCTTATTCTCGTGATGGTTCCTGATTCAAGACTGTTCTTTTGTGTTTCAATATAGTTATATTCCCATCCCCCGTAATCCCCTTCCCTGTTTCAATTTAGTTTCTGTTCTGTTCTCTTCGTTTGAAGTGATGGTACGCAAGTGACTGTGTATTTGTGGCCTGCAACAAATCTCTCATTTCACTGAATGAATTATATCATTCCCAACACCTGTAGGGATTTAGAAAAATGGTATTTTAGAACTGAATGGGAT
The DNA here is from genome assembly GCF_029865625.1 of Vigna umbellata. Lineage (NCBI taxonomy): Eukaryota > Viridiplantae > Streptophyta > Magnoliopsida > Fabales > Fabaceae > Vigna > Vigna umbellata. The sequence goes on along the minus strand of NC_142172.1, from coordinate 9,476,488 downwards.
GTTACAACACCTGGCTAAATAAAATTTCTTATAATCTTCTATTCACTAGGCTACACCTCTCGGAATATAGAGGCATAATTAGTGTTAAATTTATTCTGAAAAACCTGAAATACCGCATGGCCAAATTATTATTCAAATTGACTTCCTAGATAAAGGGTCAGGTAATTGTGTTGCATTCTAATCTAACTTAGTTTTTTTTTTTTTTTTTCTGCAGAAGCTCTTGACAAAGGAGAGACATCACACTTAATTTCATTCTATTTTTCTTTGGTTTGATCAGTACAGTTAAACAATGAAGTTTGATAGAACAGATGCTCTGTCAATTTTGTCACAAATTAAGCGTCAGGATAAACAGATTAAACTTAAGAGTAGGTAAGATACTCATTCTAGTATCGAGACCTTGTTTTTTTTTTTGTTTTTTTCTTGTGTTATATTTTAATTATATCAATCTGAAATTGGTGCAGATGGTTACTCGGCATTCCTCCCACAAGATATGAGAGGAAGAAGTTGAAAAAATATTTCAAAAATAGGTTAGTGCGTCATTTGTTCAATGATTTTTGTCCTAGGTTTTCACTCTAATGACATTTTATTTTTCCTTTTGATCAATAGGTATTTATCTGAGTCCTTGATCAGAGAAGACGATGTAAGTATTACTATTTCTTTATATTTATTGTAACTATGGTTAGTTGCATTACTATTTGAATGATAAATTGACAATCTAGTAATTGTCAGATGTTTTATGAGTCAGTAAAAACTCATCTTGAAGATGCCGTTGGAGAACACTGCTTTGAACAAGAGAACGATATTCCTAAGGGGGATATGGATTTGATTCAAACACTGAACATGAAAAGGTTGATATCACCGTTGCTTGATAATTTGACTACCAAGGGTCTCTATCTTCTCGCTATGCTAGTTACTGGTGGTTCGTTTAAGTCTGAAATAACACGTTGCAAAATGAAAAGGGTTATCAAGGATTCTCTTTCGAGTGTTCTGGGCAGCAAAAGCCGCCATAACCATCTGGATACTTGTAAACAAATCTTTTCACTTCTCAACAATCCACAAAATTTTCGAGACAGGTGTGAGCCTTTGGGTGCATTGAGATCCCTCTCTTATCATGCTGCGGCAGAAAAGGTATTGCACAGGCTTCAAAACTTGCCATCTCAGACCTTGATTGCAATGCGTAGAAAACTTAAAGGAGTGAAAGCACCAGTACCGCAGTTACAACCCCGCAAGCATGGATGGGCAAGAGACCATCTAATCAAGCTAGTGAAGAAGATCAGTATGGAAATGCTTTCAAAACTTGATAGAGAAAGTGAGTTGCCAGAGCCATTAGCCAAAGCTATGGCAGTAGCAGACTTATCACTAAAACTCACAACTGGTTCTCATAACATGTTTTCAAAAGAATTTTATCAATTCTCACCTGAGGTGAAGTCCTTGCAAAGTGATATTATTAAGGCTATATGGTCTGTTAAGAAAGTAACGACAGTGCCAGAGCTAAGCAATTTACAGCTTCTCATAGAACCAAAGGCTACAATATCAAACCGGTGCATCCGGACAACTTTTGTAAATTTTTTAACTGAATTTCTTTTTGAGTGCAGTGATATGGATAGTGTTCCGAAGTCTCTATCACAGACCCTAGATGTTATTAACAGAGGTCCTAATAATGGTGGCTTTCACAATGTATTATTCAAAAAGAAGTATATTGAGGAAGAAGTTGACTGCATACTAAACATTAGTGCTTTGACAAAACAAATTGTTTTGGATTTGTTGCCTGATGATAAATTTGATAAAGACTTTACTGATGCTTACATGGAGCAATTAGAAGAAAGTGATGACAGTGACAGCGATGAGGATGGTGGTAGTCAACTTCAGGAGGACATACGATTCGGAAATGGATCATTTGATTCAATCGATACATGCAATGAAGCAGAAAGTATTGGAGATTTTGTGCCATTTGAGTTCCTTTCTTCTACCATCAAAATTGAGGAGAATGTTTCATCTTCCCCACTTACAGTTAGTGATAGGTTGAATAGTGGTTCTGAACGACTTCAACCTAATAAATGTTGTAGTGTAAATTTGGAATCCGAATTTCACAATACTACACATAACATGTTAACTGACCAATGCCAAGGAGAAAGCACAGAGCATTTTAGTAAATTTATGGCTGGCAAAAACAATAATTCTTCATTTGTTTCACCTGACAGAGAGTTGGATGAAAAGGTTGTAAAGAGAAATCATTTGTTTGAATCTGTTACTAAAATAGCTGCAACGGACACAACTAATTTGTCTTCTGAAGAGAAAGAACCTGTGCCCACTAAGCACGGTGCATGCAAAAACCAATACCTTGCTATCCAAGATGCTTGTGATAAGACAAGTATGCTTGCATATAGTCTTGTAGGTCGAATGTTGCATGAGTTTGTCAAAACTGAAGGCCTAGATTTAAACATGAGCAAGAGTTTGTACCTCAACCGTAATAATCTCATTGAAGATGTTGAAGGTATTGAAAGTTTATGCTATCTTACCTATTATAACCAAAATATATATCATGCTATGTCTACCAATTTAAAGATGTTGTTTGATCATATTGCTACTGTACATTGTATTAAAAGTAAATTTCATTCTCTGACAAGATTTTGTCCTTTGTGAAACTTTAACAAAGTAAAACATGTCAGTATACCTTTCTTTATTTATTATTGAATGAAATGTCATTTGTGTCACCCACAGAAACTGTATCTTTTTCCTAGAACCATGTCTTTTTTTTTTTTTTCGATTTTCTTGCATGTTCTCAGTTCATCGTACATACTAATGGTAAAACTGTAATTTTTTGTAAAGCCTAAGATTGTTTCATTCATTGAATGCATAGTAGTTTAGCCACGTAATGTTTGCAAATAATATGTTGCATATCTTCATGGACTATTGCTGATTCCTTACCACAATATGTCTGATTTCAAATCCAACTGACTGCATGGCTGGATACTGAATTTGAGATGATGAAAATTGTTAGATGCTTTTTCTGTAAGCCAATGCAAGAGAGATGGAGCGATGAAAATTGGGGATCATCTTGCTTTGTATTCATAATGTTTGCCTTGTGCATAGGTTTTTGTGATAAACATCTAGTGCTTTGGCATACATCTATAAATTATGAATATAGACATTTGATAGGTTGAATCAAATACTCTGCTAGTATCATTGTGCAGTCTAAATTGATTAGCCTGTTCTATTACATGCAGATATAGAAGAGCAGTCATCATCTGGGAAACATGCAAGAGATTTTGTTCAAGTAATTGAAGAGTTGATTCCTTCCTTTCCAAATAGGTATTTGGTACATTCTTCAAATATGATTACATAACTTAATAGTGTTCTATTTTAACGTGCATGCTTCTTTTCCTAGATAATCCGTTTAGTTGAAAACTTGTTACTTGCTTTATTCATTGCATGGTGTGGATTACCACTCAGATTCAAGGCAGATATATTAGATGCTTACATAGGAATATAAATGCATAGTAAAAATCCAAAATTATGTCTCTTTAACTACGAGTAACTCGTGCTTTGGACACTGCAGTAGCATGGAAAGACTGAAGATTTTGATGGGCTTACAATAATGGAACTCAGGGTATCAGGTTCAAACATTTTCAAATGTTTGACCCAACTGTGAGTTTGCTTGGTGTGAGCTTTACCCTTCCCTCCAAGGATTTTTTTTGTCACAAGATTCTCTGCCATAACAAAAAGAGCTCGCCACAGAGGAATCTTATAATTTTAAGCCTCCATCAATTCTTGCTACAACGGATGGATAGCCTCGTCATCGAGTTTATTGCATCGCTGTAGTTGTTGAGAAGAATGGAAGCACCTTGGTGTAAGTGTTGTATGCTTTATTTGAGTACTTTTTGGTGCGAAAATTCAACGAGCTGGGACGTGCTGGAATGTTTTAGTGTGCGGCATTTAAAGATAACATTACTTGCAATATGTCATTGTGAAACAGCCCTTATATAGTATTCAGTTTAATAAAATGACACTAAGGAATTTATTGGTAGAAGAATGATAGCCTGTAATTTGAATGTAAATTTCTGGAGAAAGATTGATAGTCTGTAATTTGAATGTAAATTTCTTTTACATTTTCTGTTTTACCATTTACCATTTTATTTCTACTCTGATTTTGAATCCGTATAAATCTGAATATGGAACAGTCTGACAACAAAAATAATTTCTTTCTATCCTTCTGTCAAATGTTCCTAAATCGAAACGTGTTGGAATTTGATCCAAATAATTTGAGGATACAAATTTCAAAAAGATATTTTCAAATTTATTAAAAAAGCTTATAATAAAAAGTTACAATAATTTTTCGAATAATGATTTTGCATCAAGTTTTCCCTTATCATATAAAATAAACTAAACTAAAAATTTCAACCTTTGGGGTATTGTAATTGTTCCAACTTTAATGTTTAATCCTTTTTAACATCTTTTTTTAATAATGTTAAATCACTATAAATTGTTAATTAAAAAAAAACATATAAAATGTTATTATAGTATCTAAACATAACTATAAGATCAAAAGATGTATTCTAAGAGTTCTATCATTCTGAAACTAAAAGTAATATACTAGAGCCTTACACAATATATATATATATATATATATATATATATATATATATATATATATATATATATATATATATATATATATATATATATATATATATAAACTAAGCATCTATCACCACTGCATCTAATGAATGTAGAATTACCTTTTTCTAGTTCCAAAATAAAAATTCTCATTTTTCGATCCTGTTTAAAATAACTAAAAAAAAGAAATAATTTTTATTTTTATTTTTGTAGTTCTAAAAGTTTAAGTGAAAAATTCAAACTGTTTGTAAATATCGTAATAGAAAAAGTATTTTTGAAATTATTAGAAAAAGTATAATATCCTCACAAAAAAGAAAAAAAACTTTATCCTTCTTTTATTCAATAGAAACCAAAAAACTCGATGAATTGAGAAAACAAAACAGATTAACAATTTAGAAGAATAATTGAATAATTTCTTAAACAACTTTTTCAATTCAATCCATAAAGTTGAAAAAGTTGTTTATTAAGAAAAAAGTTAAACCATTTCTGCAGTTTTTTTGTTGGGTTTTTTCAAATAGGTCACTTTTTTATTTTTTTTCTTTCAGTTGAGTCTCTAAAAGTGAAAAATTGAAGCAATTGACTCCTTTAGTTAAATTGAGTTAATGGTGTTAATTTTCTCATCAACTGTCAGTTTGACATGAAATATTTTAATTACGTGGTCATTATGTTAGATTACGTGGCATATGCAGAGCATGTTACGTGAAATATATAATTAAAAAATATATTCTGTGATTTGTTGCCACAGGAGAGCTGTTTCTCACGCAGCACAGTAGCGCCATCATAACCGCCACCGACGTGCAACCAAACTCTGGCCACAACCACGCCATCCTTCGCAATGCGAACTCGCCGTCATCAGTACCGTTCAAGCTCAAAACGCGCAACCATGGCAGCCTTCTCCATCATCCTTCTTCACGCCATGAAACCTGCACACAGTAAAGCTTAGAAATCGCGAAACCCCCAAACGTTAATCGTGAGCGTCATTGCAACACTACTTAATCTCCATCAACGCAGAACCCTAAATCGTGTTTGAGCTCTCCAATTGCATCTGAATCGCAAACCCTAGTTGCGCAAAACCCAAAATCGTGAACTCCTTGTGCCGCCGCGAGATCATGGCGTGAGAGCTCCAACACCTTTGTTTCTTCCTCCTCAAGCAATTGTGAAAACCAACGCATCCTTCATCTCCGCAAGTCTCCTTAACAAATCCACCAACCTGCAAACCCAAAGACATCACAAAACACAGAAACAAAAACCTGTTGCGAGTTCAATTCTCTCACGCAAACAGAAACATGAGAAAACCCCATATCTCGAAGGAGAGGCCTTAGGAGACATTGGACTCCACTATAATATAGAACTCTATGAATCCAAGATTTGTTGTGTCTTTAATCTCGAACCCAATTTGATTTTGGTAAACCCTAATTTGGTGATGCTTACTTTCATATTTCAGAAAGTTTTTGGGTTTTATGAACCCTAATTTTGTGATGAACCTTGAGCATCAATCACTAGGGTTGAAGATGATGAAAGGTAAGGTTGAAGATGATGAAAGGTAAGGTTGAAGATGATGAACCCTAATTTGGGTTTCAATTCTCAGGAACTTTTTTTTTAATTATATATTTCACGTAACTTGCTTTGAATGTGCCACATCATTAAATTAATCCACTTCACACTGACACGCCACCTAAAAGTTAACCCGTTAACCCAATTTAAAGACCGGGTGTAAGACCTTGAAAATAGTTGTAATTAAGATGCTAGATTATTTTAGAAATATAGAAAAATTTTATGTATAAATGCTACAGTAAAATACATATAATACTACAGTGAAACATGTACAATGCTACAGTGAAATATGTACAGTGCTATAGTGAGAATACCTCGTGAATAATGTGTTGCTACAGTACTGCTACAGGAAAAATGTAGTACAAGCTACAATATTGTTATAGTGAAATGTAGTACAACTATAGTACTGCTACAGTGAAATGTAGTACAACTACAGTAACCCTAACTTCAACTAAAAATAAGGGTGAGGAAATGAAGTTTTTCACAAGGAGAGTGAAACTGAACAAGAGTTTCGTAGAAAATAAGGAGATTTTAGGGCTAGAATATGAGTTGTAGAGAAGGTAGAAAGAGCTCTTGAAGATGTGCTCTTCATCCAGGAAGAAAGAGAATTAGGTAAGAGGAGCTAACCTTTCTATGTTTTTATGTTAATAACTTAATATTGTTATATGACTATCCATGCCTTGAATTTTTGTGTATGTCTATGTGTTGGTTGTATAATTATTTATGTCTTGAATTTATGTGTTAGTATTGTTAAGGAAAAACTATGTCATTATTTTGAATCTGTAAATAAGAAATTTGTTAAAAACTAGTTGAGGAACACTTTGGCTAGGAAAGACTTGGTACTTAAGTTGTTCATTGGGACACACTTCTCTTCCCTGGAAGTCTACTCGACGAATTTTTAACTTAATTCTTATTGAACATATTATGTACTGCTAATTTATTTTGTAATATACTCAATTGATATGAAATCTGTGATGAATGCTTTTTATTATGTTGAATATGTGACCTATAAAAATGTTGGGATAAATACTCAATCAAATTGTGAAATTTAAATTTTTGATCATGTTTTCCATTTTCGAAGTTACCTTAGTGTTGATAGGCGGAGCAATGTGATCGCGGAACCCAATCCCTGTTATGTTGTTTTTGATGATGACAACACATTAATAGCAACAACACATGAATGTTGTCATGTCACAACAGAAAAATGTTTCTGTGTTGTGTTATACATATGTGGAATATGTACATGCTTACTATTAGTGCCGTCAAAATGGGTTGAAACCCGTGAACCAACCTTGCTCACCATGAGTTTGAGTCGGGTTGAGTTGGGAAAAAATGCAAAAAATTTGATGCGAGCCAATTTTGACCTGGCTCACTAAGAACCCGACTCACCAATCCACCTTTTTTTTTAATTAAATCAAATTAATTAAATTATTGAAATCAACTTAATTAAATTAATTATTCAAAACGCACAACATTTATTTAGCAATAAAGCCTTTCGTGTTGTTGTCTTTTCAAAAGTTCCCCTCTGCAAATAAAACCCTAAGATTATAGATTGATAATATTATAGATGGAGATAAAAAAAGAAGAAGCTTCAAGAGAGCATAATACTGTGGATTTATCCATTTAGGACTCCAATTTAATAGATGGATAATATTATAGATTGGATAATTCAAGAATATATAATTTGTTTTATCTTGTTTTTAAACCTATCTACAAGCATGACAGTTTTATCTTGTGCTATATATTTTTGTTAACGACTATATGTAGTTTCTTGGTCAAGCGATTGTGTATGTCTCATTAAACTAAATTGGCAAAATTTTATGCTTGATAACTTAGAATATATATAACAATATATTTCTTTTGTTTCATTTTCTTTTATATCAATTGGTCCAATTATTACGGTTTCAATTTGATCGATCAAAGTAACATGTTATAAGAATCTCCGAAGAAGGTGAAAAAAAAGTTAATTAAGTGAGCCAATGAGGCAACCCGTTTAACCCACAAACCCGTGGTGGGTCGGGTCGGGTTCGAATTTTTTCGGCTCGCTAATAAATGAGCCGAGTTGGGTTGACTCACTAAGTGGTCAACCCGTGGTGGGTCGGGTCGGGTCGGGCCGGGTTACCCGTTTTGACAGCTCTACTTACTATGTAATATGCACATATTGTGATAAATTCGTATGTTGGACATACTGTGTTGGTTATGCATACTATTGTGATTATGATGTGATTATATCTATGTATGCACACTGTATGTTTCTGTGTAGTGAAAACCACACACACAAAAGTATATTTGCATGACATAATCATTTACAATGTTGTAGTATTCAATTAAGGTCATCAGACAACTTATGTTTTGAACTGTGGTAAAACAGCTAGTTTGAATCGATTACATTAGTTGTTAAAATCGATTAAAACTCGTGTGTTTGCATATATGTTTTTCAAGTGTGCTGTGATGAGTTTTTGACAAAAAAAGTTTTCAAAATATGTTTAAGTGTTAAGCTTAATCGATTACATGTGTTGTGTATTCAATTAAGTCTGTTAAGTTTTTAAAACTGATTTCATGCTAGTCATAATTGCTTTAACAGTCATATTTTTAAATATGTTTGACCAACATTAATTGCAAATCATTACATTAATTGAGCATTCAATTAAGAGCTGAGTTTGTTGTAATACTGTTACATCAGGTTTAATGTAACCGATTACATAAATAACGTAATCGATTGTTTTGCATCTGAATTGATAAAAACTGTAAATTGACGCATTTTTTTATAAATCTGTGACTTTTTTATCATTCTAACAATTTATGGATCATAAGGCATAGTAATTAACTTTGACCATCAGGAATTTTAATTTGAGGATTGTACATTAGAGGAAGTAATATTGTAATTTTGGATAGAATGACCATCACTTTATTTCTATCTCTAACTTATCTCGAAAAAAAAAATAATCTAAATTCCCACTTCATTAACCATTAGATTAAGTAGAAAATTTGATAGATGATTTATGAAATATATTAATATATTTTAACCACCCGGATTTGTAACTGGATGTCTGTACTCAGAGGAATTAATTACGCATTTTTGATAGAGTTGAAACCCACTTGAATACTATTTTCGAGTTGTCTAAGTAAAATCTCAATTTATACCTAGTTAACCGTTAAATTAACCTAAAATTTGGATATGTAGTTCCTAAGGCATGTTGATTAATCTTGACCATTCATAAATTTTTTAAACTAGGTCGGATTTATAAGGGATCTCAAAATAACATAATTTTATGTTTCTGAATTACTGATGCGAAATTTCAAATTTTCACTTTATTAACCGTTAGATCGGATTGAAATTTTTACCTTAAATTCTAGGTAAATTATGATGTGGAACATGTACTAGGAACAAACTATTATGTATCGTCACAACAATTTAAATGGTTGATCTATAACTTTCGATTGGTAAAATTATATTGAGATTGTACCCATTATGGGCAAAATAATATTATAAGAAGAGTATGATATCTAACAATAGGTATGTGATATTACAAAATTATGACTGAAGAATGATTATGATTGAGTTAGGTGGATGAGATGATATGATTTTTTTTTATTTTATGAAATGTTGGGGGTGGATATAAGGAATCATTAATTATGAAATGATGTTTACTACCGGGAATAGTATAATTGGTTTATACCATAAGACCTTGATATAAGCAGAGTGACTCATGAGACTTATGAAAGTAGGCAAAGAGTGGTCTGACCATAAGGCTTTGACATAAGCAAATTACTCATAAGTCTTATAGAAGCAGGCATAGAGCAATCTGACCATAAGGCTTCGGAAAGTAAAACATAGTATACTTGTAAGGCTTAAGGAAGCAGGCAGAGAGTGGTCTGACCATAAGGCTTCGTGAGTAAGCATAATATACTTTTAAGGTTTATGAAAATGAGAAGGATGATTTTGAAAGAAGTCAAGGAAAAATGAATTAAGTGCCTCGGGATAATTACATTTATAAATGTTAATAATACATGATTGAATTATATATTATGAGTAAGTTTAATGATTGTATGTTGTGGTCAGGTTACTCTTATTTTTTTGTGCTATGATCGTATAACTCATGTTATACGTGAGCAGATAATGTTGCAGATGCAGTTGAAAAAGCTTAGGCCTTGTTCACTTGAGTGGATTTGAGGGAGAGTAATTGAAGGGATTTGAGAGGATTTGAAAATAAATTTTTTTGTTGATTATTTGAGTGAATTTGGAGGTAAATGAGATTGGATTTGGAAGTAAATTTTTTTAATTTGTCACGTCAATCAAATCCTACACTAATTGTCACAAACTTACTTCCAAATTCATTCTCACTTACCTCCAAATTGACTCAAATAAACAACAAAAAAATTTATTTTCAAATCTTCTCAAATCCCCTCAATTACTCTCCCTCAAATCCACTCAAGTGAACAAGGCCTTAGGGATGATGAGAACATGTTGGAAAAAACTTTCAGGGGTTTTTGTAAAAAGAATAAATTTGTATTAGAAAAATATTTTGTGTAAGATTTGTAAGTTTAATTTCGAACTTATGTTAAGTGGTGAAGACTATATTGTTTAAAGTTTGTAAGTTTGGAATCATATTTTGGTTGAACCGAAATAAAGTTTGGTTGTTTAGATCAGATATCAAATTAATTTATTTTTTACTACTAGTAATACCCTTAAAATATTTGGGGTGTTACACAGAGAGCCAATTGCTTCAATTTTTTTCACTTTTAGGGACTCAATTGGGAAAAAAAAGAAAAGGACCTATTTGAGAAAACCCAACAGAAATGAGAACTGCGGAAGTGGTTTAACCAAGAACAAAATCTATAAAGGATTTGAATACTAAAAGAAATATCCTTATTTATTCATATCATTAAGGTAATCATAGCAAACAAGAAAAAAAAAACAGACAATAAAGACAAAAGGGTAAACTGATTTACCAATAGGACATTTATACAACTGAATTATAGATTTTAGCTTATAAACACAAGTGTATCAAATAATCCTAAAATATACAATTATTCACTCTAGACTTTACCATCCAGATACTTGTATTGATGTCAAACTCTAGTAGGTTATGCACTTATATGCTCTGCAGAGTCATTGCCAATGGATTTCATCCTACCACATACAAAGTTAGTCTATTAATGCCTTAGGCTAAAGTAAAGCCCCTGGATTAGAACCCTTATACTTCTCTCACCACATATACCACCCTTTTCTTCTTGAAATTGAATGGTTATTAGAGTGTTAGGATAACTCCCAATACGAAATCCTTACATCAATACAACACAACCTAACAACCATTACAAGGAAATTCTCCTTGAAATTTCTTTCACAACATAATTTATGCATACATATAACCATAATATAACCCATGAGGCATCACAAATTCACACTAAAAACACGTAGAATCCCGAAGAAACAACATCAATTAAGCAAGGATAAGAAAATCAGAGAAAAGTACACTAACGCTCATACTGACTCTCAGAACAAAAAGCTCTCGCAAAAGAGAGTGCTCTGTGCTAATTCTGGTGCTACACACCAAAGCTATCGCAAATTGGCTTGCTCAATGAGACCAATCTATCACTCAATGAAAAAGAGTGAAATTGATTTTAGATTTGCAGTGGTAACTAACGCTTAGCGGTACCTTGTCACCTCTCAATGCCATATCATTCACATATTCACCGATCAACAATGACAACTGGCGCCGAGTGTCATACCATAAACCTACAACTTTGGAACTATGATATGATGAACTAGACCCTACCCAGATGACCAAGTTGATATTCCTGACTCAATGCTTAGTCCAAAAATATGCTTCAGTGTCAAAATGAAAACCAATTTGCTCAATTAACTAGATACTCATTCCATCAACTCAACACCAATTTCATTCAAATCAAACAATTCAAACAACACACAATGTTATTACCATAAACAGGTTTCATTAGCAATTCAATAAACTAAAACAATAACTCCAATCAATCACACACAATCAATATACACACTTAATTCTCTTAACCTTTAAACTTGAAAACAAAGGTATTTAGCTTCCTTTACCTTTTAAAGGATCAAACTGCTCTATGAATGCTAAGATAGTTCCAACAACTTAAAGAATTGTATTTAGTCCTACATTTCAATAAAAAAACATGATCATGACCTAATGGTAGTATACTGATAAACAGAGAGTCGTATAAATAACTCAGATTGCACATGCAAAACGAGAACAACTCAAATGCATGGAGAAACACACAAACTAAAGTGTTGTAAAACTAGATTGAACATATTTGAATATCTCATGATCACTTAGACACTCTCTCATTTTCAAACAAAGAGAAAGGGTAGAAGACTCTTAAAAGATAAATTTTAGAAAAATAGTATGTTCTTAGATAATGAAACTCACTAAAATTCTATATATACTTTTAAACTTTTAGTATTAAAATAATCGAGTTTCATTTATTTAAAAGTGAAACAACTATGAAGATTGCAGCTTTGGCATTGAGTTTACATCTTCTCTATGTTTTTTTTGCAGATTATGAGATCAGCACCAATCGAAGCTGCAATTTCAACTTTTTTCACTGATGATTTTAGGAGTACATCTCTTAACAGAAGCAGTTTTCCCGAAAATTTTATATTTGGGACAGCATCATCTGCTTATCAGGTACTCCAAAACTGTGATAACTTTTTATATTTTGTTTATAATATTTAGTGAGAAATTGTAAATTCTGAATAAAACTTTGTAGCAAATTTATTTCTTGTAAATTTTTATAAAAATTATGCATGCAGGGAAAGTTTCACAAATGGACAAAATTTTGCAATAATCCTTTTATTTTCAAAGAATTATTTTTTTGCAATAATCTTGAAAGATGTTTAATTAGCATATAAACCAGTGTGAAGGTGCAGCTAATGTTGGTGGCAGAGGACCAAGCATATGGGATACATACACTCATAATTACCCAGGTTTTTTTATTTCTTTGCCTACAGTACAATCCATGTTCACTAAATTATTTTATAGTGTTTTCAATTATAGCTTGTTATGTATGGTAAGTTATTGAGTTCATGATATTGTATTAAAATGTAGTATAGTTTTGATAGAGTTTTCTTAGTTTATTTTTCTAAAACAATTATTATGTTCTTGAAATGCTAGAGACATGTCTATTGTTACAAATTGTAGCATATTTTGTGTGAAACATGACAGATAAAATACTGGACAGAAGTAATGGAGATGTTAGCATTGATCAATACCATCATTATAAGGTAATGATAATAAGGACCCTTTGATACATTAATGTCTAGTGAAGCAATAAAAATAAAGCATAATTGAAATTGTTTTCATATCTAATAATACAGGAAGATATTGAAATAATTAAGGAGTTGAACATGGATGCCTATAGATTCTCAATCCCTTGGTCCAGAATACTTCCGAGTAAGAAACTGGGAACTATATAAAAACTTCACTTTCTTATAATTTTGTACATTAGCACTTCTTAATAGGTAGTTGATAATTTTTTTAAAATTCATTTTCTATAATTTAGTTTTGAAATTGAAACAAGTAACTCAACTTGTTGACCTCCATAATGCAGGTCTTGAAGCCTTTGTGACCATATTTCATTGGGACCTTCCTCAAGCCTTAGAAGATGAATATGATGGTTTTTAAGTCCTAATATAGTGTAACTCAAATTACTTACATCAAATAATCAAAATATACTTGTGTGAACATATTTTAACTGATATCTATATACTTTGTTTATCATTATCTAGGAATGATTTACAAGATTATGCAGAAGTTTGTTTGGGGACAGAGTAAAACATTGGATTATATTAAATGAACCATGGACCTTTAGTAAATATGGGTATGTGTTTCAGCCATTGAACCCTATATAGCGACTATCAATCAATTACTTGCTCATGCAGCTGCTGTCAATGTCTATAAGACAAAGTATCAGGTTTAATTACATATTTTTGTATTTTGAAATGCAACTAGAAATTAAAATTTTTAAGCTTTAGCATTATTGCATTTAATTGAGTGCTTAAAATAAAACTGACAGGCAGACTATAAGTTTATTCTCAATCTAATCATCAATAAAGAGAATGAGCTTAATAGTTAGTGTTAAAAAAATTTCATGGAGGTGTATTTGTTACATGACAGGACTACCGAAAGAGGAAAAGTAGTTGATACACCACTATTAAAGAATCCAAGCAAATGCACTACAGTTAAACAAAAGAAACAACATCACTACCATATAAATAGGTTTGGAATGTGAGCAATCTTTTCCCTGTCTTCGCCTCCTTTATGGCAACGCTGTTCCAGCAAAGGACACTCGCGTATTTCAAGAAATGAAATTGATTTGGGAAGACCCTCCTCTGGTAAGCTTTGGAGGTTGGGACAGTTCCAAAGACGCAGTGTTCCAAGAGATGAGAGTTCTAAGAGACTCTTGTAGTTCAGTTTTTTCAGATTTTGGCAATCAGATATTACTAGAGAGGAAAGAAAGAGTGGAAGCAAACCTTCATCAGGAAAACATTCCACCTCTACTTTTTCAATCCTTAAGCTTTCCAAGGAAGGACTGTATCTGAAAGCTCTTTTCATTGAGCCAACAAATCTAAAGCAATTATTGATTGTAATGTGTTTTAGATTTAATGACAAACCTCCGTACGACTCAAGTCTTGGACAGTCTTTGATTGTCAGATGCTGGAGATGATTGTGAACTTGATCCTGTGAAATCAGGTGTAGATTAGGAAATCCACTGAGTTCAAGGGTCCTGAGTGTTGGGAAAAAATCCAGTGGAAAGATCCTTAGAGAGACACAATCATCACTTATTGACTCCAGAAGTGAACAAATGGAAAGGTTTTCAAGAGAACTGTCGAGTAGCATACGTCCAACCATTGCCACCAATGATGCTGCCTTGTCGTGCCCATCCATTGTGAGCTTTTTCATTGTAGATCGCTCCAACTGCAGCTTTCCACAATATTGTAGAAGTAATTCTAGCGCACTGACCATCAAAGCTTCAAGTTGTTCGCAGAGAAAGACATATAGGGATTTTAAAGCAACAAACTTTGGCAGGTGTCCTTTCAGCTTGGGACAATTTCCTATGGAAAAAAATTCTAGACGTGGAAAAGCACCTGTCACAGCTTGGCAGTCCCACTTTTCCCATTGCCTCATATTAGAGAAATACAATTTTTGAAGGGATTTAAATGAACAAGAGTTGTTCCCATTAAAATCAGCATCAATACTCACTATCTCATCCAACCCTGAAATCTCCAGGTACTTGAGAAATGGCAAAAGTCCAAGCGGAGGTAAACGTTGGCAAGATTCACATTCCTCCAACACTAAGGACACCAGATTCGGTAATGAATTATGGAGTAACCAATTTGGAAATTGCTTACCAATATAGTTACTTACTGACAACTTCTTCAAGTATTTTGAAGGTCGTAGATTCTCAATTACATCCTCAGCTTTTTCTGAATCAACAGAAGAGCTGCCAATGAAATTCCATTTTAACCGTAGCTCCACAAGATGTGTTTTGTTCTTCAAATCTACTTCTAATGCATAAGAGGGATTCTCAATATTTTGCAGATCATCAATTGTTAGACTTCCAAGAAGATTGAGTTTTCCTAATTGCTGAATATTGATTTTCTTACTTTTATCAACATGAAATGAACTCATTGATACTTGAGGATTCTTCAGCTTTCCCAAATGTTCTACCACATTTTTCACTCCAATACCTACTAATTCAAGACAACGCAAACTGTCGAGTTGATGTAAACATGAGGGAAGCTCCTTTAATTTTCGACAATTGTTTAGCTTCAGTATTTGCAATTTGAAAAGTAAACTTATTGATTCAGGTAGTTTTTCTATTTGAGTATAGGATAGATCTAATGAAAGAAGATGCTTAAGATTTCCTACAGATTTAGGCACCTCCACAAGGCTACGACAATGACACAGAGACAAAACACGTATCAACTTAAATCTGGAGAACAAGTCATTTATCGACATCTTGCAAACCCAAACCCAACCCCGATCTGTTGGCGTAAATGTATGCAACTTTTGAGTATCAATCGAACTCCCAAACCCATCAAAGCATAATTTAGAGGATGAAAATGAACAATGACGGGTTGTTTTGGGTATACCTTTTGGTTCATCAACTCCTAACCTGATGCATATGTCCTCACAGACGTATTTTGCCAAATCATTTAGAAGGTCATGCATGATAAAACGCTTTTCCTCTTCGTTGCTTGCTTGTTGAAAGAAGGACCAAGATAATAGATCATTGAAATATTCTTCACCGACTTCTTTAGGACTCTTTTTCTGTAGAGGGTTTGCTAGAAAATTTTGAGCCATCCACAATTGAATTAAACACTCCTTGTCAAACCGATAACCTCTGGGAAATAAGGCACAAAAAGCAAAGCATTTCTTCAGATGAGAAGGAAGATGGAAATAGCTCAGTCTTAAAGCAGGGAGTATATCACTCTCATTTTCTGAAAAATGCCATATCTCACTTTTCATAACACTTTCCCATTCCCAAAGGGATGATTTATTGTGTAATAGACTTCCCAGAGTTTTTAAGGCTAAAGGAAGCCCATTACATTTTTGCACTATCTTCTTACCAATCTCTATGAAGTCTGGGTCTGGTTGTGGATCAGCATTTTCAAATGCATGCTTTGCGAACAAGTCCCAACAATGATCTTCTTTTAATGCTTGCAAGAGGTGCTTTTCTGATCGCATGGTAACAGCAACCTTCTCACTCCGTGTAGTGACAAGAATTCTACTGCCTTGGCCTCCGAAAACTAGGGGCTTCTGCACATCTTCCCATTTAGATGGTCTTTCGTTCCAAACATCATCCAAAACGAGAAGAAATTTCTTCCCCATAAGTTCTTCTTTCAATCTTCTCTGAATTACTTCCTGCTGTATACTATGATCAGTTGAAGCAGTTATTGTGTCAAGAATTGCTCTTGATACTTTGAGAACATCAAATTCATGTGGAACACTGACCCAAACATTAGTATCAAATTTACCTTCAAGTCTTGGGTCATTGAATACATGTTGGGCAAGAGAGGTTTTACCCATCCCACCCATGCCCACAATAGAAAGTATAGATAGGTTGTTGGGAGTGTCCGATGTGAGCCAGTTAAAGACAAATTCTTTGTCGTCGTCTCTGCCATAAATAACACTTTCATTTGGCAAAGACGTATATGTTAATTTACTACCCGATCCTGATCCAATCCCAACACCACCACCCTTTTCCAAACCTAGAATATAGCTTTCGTTTGCAAGATCTTCTAGGTCCTCGATGACTTGTTCCATCCTGGATTCAATTTCTATTTCAAAGAAACTGACAAAAGAAGAATTGAGGGAATTCCACACCTTGTTAGTAGCACTCTGAGACTCAGCTTCCGCCTGACTTTTGGAGAGTTCATAATCTATCTCATCCAAGAGATCCTCTACATCAAACACAACATCTTTGGCCCTGAGAAGCCAATCTCTGACGCGTGGATCTTTGAACTGCTTTTGTTCTGCATCAAGAGCCACAACATCAATGGCAAGGAACTTCATCTTCAAGTTGTTGAGTTGCTTCTTATGCTTTCTTTGACGTAATATGTGGACAAGACGAGAAGCCAAAGTGTCGATAGTCTTCTCGAGGAAAGTAGAAACAAGAACACCTGTAACCATTGTTGGTATTGTAAAAATATATCTCTTATTTAGAACTTGCAAATACAGGAGTACATAAACACAACACTCTTAGACTTTCAAAGATACACTCTTAATACTCCCAATACACAACACAAACCCTCCCTAATTTTCTCTCTTCACGGTGGTGCACACTACACCAATTTTTCCCGTGGCTCTCTCCCTCTTTTTTCCACACACTCACACAGCTTTCTTTCTCTTCTCTGCTGCTGCACTCTGCTCTTTTTCTTCTCGGTGGTGGTGTGTTACAACCACTTCTTCACTTCACTTTTATAAGTGAGTTGCACACATAAAACAAAAACTTCACCACCCATCTTACACGTTACTTGTCAGACCTCAATAAACGCACCCAATACCCCTGCCAGAATCATTAAAACGCATCCAAAACCCTTCTGAACGGACGCCAGGTGTCAAGCAACAAGGATCAGAAAATCAGATAGTCGGATGCAGGTGTCAGCAGGAGAGCGGACGCTCGTTTTGACGTAGGAAGAAAATGATTTTTCTGGGACGGCGTCCCACTCTCTTCTGCATGCACCATTTTTCTCAAAACTCTGAACTTCTCATCTTCTCCTCCTTCTCACTAGAAAACTCTCCCTTCTCTCTACCGAAACTCACCAATCCTTTACTCCGATCTTCGTTCAGGCACCGTAGGAATACTTCCGGCGTCCCAAGCTTAAATTTGAACCGAACATTTTCGAGTTCTGAAACTGGTAAGTTTTCTCGACCTTAGCCGTTCGTTCTCTGGAACATGCAACTCGAGTTATGGTTGTATGCTGTCACCTTGCATGACCCAATCCTGTTTTCTGTTGTTTTGTTTTAGTTGGAAGAGTTGGTTGAGCGTTGAGGGTAGAAGAAATTTTAGTCAGACAAATCATACTTCTGTCTCTAAGACGATCGTTCACGCTAGAGGTAAGGGAAGCTTATCTAATTTAATTGTATGTTGTTATACGTTCGTTGATAATGAATGCATGTTGCTGAGTGGTTGAATGTATATGAAGTAGGATACTGATATGATTGTTTATGTGAAAAATGATTTATTAGTATGATATGGATCGTATGAAATATGCAAATTTATTTGATATGTATTTTATATAGTTATGATATTATGTATTGAGAAATGAGTTGAAGATAAATGAGTTTCTGGATATGAATTTCCCTATGATAGTTTACGTTCATCATTGAACAGTCCTTGACCGTTTGGTGTTCCTATTAAAATTGTTTGGAATTGAATTCTTTCATTTGGAAAGAATTCTAGTTGAGGACGAGCGTCTTCTTGTGATAGTACTGTGCTTGAGCGTTCGGCCAAGCGTAGTTGCATCTGAATATTCGGTGATAAACTTAAACCTTGTAAATATATGTATTTGTATATATTAGTTATTCTTAAACACAATTCCGACAATATCTCATTTATAAATCTTTCTATTATAAATTTTAGTAGCGATCGGTCTCACACCAAGCTCTCGAAATGAGTGGTGCTCGGTCTTATACCAATCGCTTGTAATCGTTTATAATTTATCGATCATAATGAAATAACGTACGTCCAACTTCAGTAGAATTCCCTTTCACCATGTTCGGTCATTGACTGGCATTGGGTTTATGTACATGAATTATTCTAAGTATGGTTCTTTAACGTCTTGACTTGTCTACATTCATTGTCTCTGGCCTAAAGCCTCCATACTTGATATTCTTTGAGTGTTGGTTTGAGATCTCGAGAGTCAGTTCATTTAACTGATTCACGTTGTAAGTAACGTTCGTCCTATATTATATAATTGTACTCGTTTTATTCCTAAATCTAACAATAACCCTCTCAGTCTTATTCTATTCTGGAATGAGAGACTTCTCGGTCTCGTTCCTAGTGTTCATCCTTGTTCCGAGTGAAGACTGAACGATTGGTATTTGATGTTATTAGAATTGGTGATAAAGATAAAATTTAAATGATGGATAATAAAAGATGAAGAGTATATGAGATGGATGATATGTTGTGAATTTCCAACGAGCGTTCCGGGGAGGAACGACTCATGAGTGAATATTAGAATTGGTAAAGTATGACTGTGGTAATGCTAAGCTGTCGATTCATCCTGATGTTCCGTGAGTACTCGTCCTCACGTAGAGGAGGGTAGGTCATGTGTGGGAACGGCAGGAGGTCCTAGTCCTTAGGGGTACTTTGGACAGATAGGACTAACCTTGGGTGGCAGCTGATGAGAGTATTCCAGTTACTACATCACCCGGGTGCACGAACGTCGTAGCTACACAGATTTCATACCGTCCGGACAGTCAGTCTAGTAATAGGATTTGTATGTTACGAATGTTGAATTTGCCTTGTGCGTTTGATTGTTTGAAGTGTATGTGTATGCTTGAAATTAAATTACATAAGCTTACCCTGTGTTTTATTGTGTTGTCTCGTCTTGTACGTTCGTCTTGTCGTTGCAATGATCATCCGTGTGGATGTGAGCAGAAGGAGACGCGCTGTTGGAAGATGCGCTGGAAGAAGAAAATTTGATAGAAGTGGAAGTGAAGACCGAGCAGTAGGAACGTTCGGTTAGTAGATGGTAGTTTTATTGTGAGGTGATCGTTCGGTCACCTCCTCTTTTGATTTTATCTGACCGTTCGGTAGGATCTTTTGTAAACCGTTCCGTCATGTTTTCCCTTATTGTGTACAGTTTAAATGAAAACCTTTATGTAAGGCCGTTCGGCCATGAACTTGCGTTGCTTAGTGTAAGACTGAACTGATATATTATTAAATGTAATTATTTCTATCATATGGTTTACTATTGTATTTTTAAGATGTTATATTACTTATCACCGTATGCACCAAAGTCTTGCAAGGTACAAAAGCTTCTACCGTAGAAGACTTTGCAAGTGCAAACAAACTAGTTTTCAGATTTTACAATTATTAAAAATACACATGGGACCGATTAAAGTTTATCTCAACCATTTCTGCTGCCATGATAAGAATAGGGAAGAGAAAGGATGATGAATGAAACTGTGAGATTTGAAGTGAAGCTTATGGATGTGATTCGGTGCAGTGCATGGAAATAATATTAATTACGTAATTTTTGAATTAAGGTTGGTGAACGTTTTTTTCCTTGATGGCTCGGTCAACAACCAATAGAGTATTGAGTCTTCCAACAGTTATTCACACGCCGTAATCCATCACCATGAACGAATGAGTGGTTGTGATAGAGTGAAAGTTAACTACTTTTTCTATATTTTCTAAGCATAGTTAATTATTATAATAATAATAATATTAATAATAATAATAATAATAATAATAAAGAAAGCTAATAAATGAGATAAATAAGAGAAAATAATTGTAAATTAATGAAAGATAACAAGCTAGTGATATATGTCATGATATAATCAGATTAAAAAATAAAAGAAAGAGAGAAAGAAAAAAGGTGATATATCTTGTGATAAGGATTTAATGAGAAAAAGTAAAGAAATAAAAAGTGAAATAAAAATGGGATAAAAAAGTTCAGGGCATATTAAAACCCCGTTTTTTATTTCTTATTTTTATTAAACTTCTGTGAATTTTTTTATTAAGAAAATATAAACTATTTAAACACATTCTATTTAATTAAGCAAATATTAACTTAATTTATTACAAATTTCTAAAAAGTACTCTTACAAAGGGCGCCGAATTTGATCATGGTTTATTTAGTTGTTGGTGAAATTACTACAGCCATGAAAATAGTACAGTTTGTTTAGATATAGTTATCTGTAAGTACTCTGGAAGAAAAAAATAAATTAAATAATTTTTTTAGTTAAAATTAGTTTATGTATAAATTGACTTATAGTTATTTTTATGGAAAAGGTTTCTTCGACAACGCCCATTTGACAACAAATTAACAACGACACGTGGGTTGTTCTGATTTGCTATTTTAATTGCAATTTTGAAAAGGAGAAAACCTGATTTGGAGGGCATTTTTGGAATAACCTGTTCGCACCTAGGAAACCCATTGTCTTCCCGAAACTCTCTCTGTCCAAGTTATTCATTCGAAACTCTCGGTCAACCAAATGAACTCCCAAACTCTGCCTCCACCATTCTGAACTTTGGCCACGCCACCGAGATGGTCTTTGTTGACCTCCGAAATCGTGTTTGCAACTATTGAAGTCCGGCATTCAAGTCCTTTGTCTTCGTCCACCATTGAAGTGTTGGGAGGAAGTGTATTGAAGGGGCAAGCGTTGTCACATTTTCTTGAAAGGAGTGGTTTTTTGGCTGTCGCCCTTGTTCCTTGGTTGGTTGGGTTGACTGTTAATCGCAAGGTATTTTGTATGCCCTTGTTCGCTTTCGTTTTTTGGAGATTTGACCATGGTTTTTTGTTGGCAAAGCCGTGTTTTCCCATTTATTCGTTTCGCCATTTATGTATGTGCTTGTTTCTTTTTCCCGTTTTTATTGTGAGTTAGATTGTGTAATCTATGTTTTAAAGCTGAGTTCAGGATTCCTGACTCCATGGTATGGCTACTTGCGTTTTGGAAGGAGTTTGAGTAATAGTAAGTTTATCAGCCTTTGCTATTGTAGGTGAATATTTGACAGACGCTATTATTAGAGTTGAAAATAGAATCCTCTAATAACAATGTAAGTAGACAGTAAACACGAATGTTTTCTTTGTTGTTTTGGAGAAGCGAATTGATTGTTATAATTTTGAACTGTTTTATAGTGGCGCCTTCGAGCTTGGATAGATACATTGTGCATTGCCAACATGAATTCCTTACTGCCAGCGAGACATAAGATGCACATTTTACAAACTCCGTTTAAGTGGTGTTTAGAAATTGTAGATCCTTTAGAAGTGAACCTAAAATTGTTGAAAAAGATGGTTCGTCGATGGGTTCCCCACCATCAATCGTTTAGAGTTAGCCAACATTTGGTGCCTTTCAATGTGCAGGATGTGTTCATGAGTTTAGGGTTAGGAGTAGGGGGTTTGGATGTTCCTTTTGATGAATCAGTTGTGGGTAAAGTTGGTGAATCCTTTAATTCAAAATGTACGAAATTGAAAGACCTCATAGATATGTTCAATGTGCTTGTAGCTAATGATGATAGTGAGGTAGATGTGGTGTGTCGGTTGTATGTATTAGTTTGTTTATGGTGTTCTTTTTTCCTAGGAAGGCAAGATATGTTTCGAACATGCCTTGTTTAGTCTTAGATGACTTAGATAGTTTGTCTAGTTATGATTGGAGTAGTGATGTACATACATATCTTGTACATAGTCTAAATAGATGTAATAAGAAACTACTTTCTGGATCGATTGCTGATTCTTTGAGCATAAGTGGGAATGCTGTTGTTTTGCAGGTATGATTTATTGTGGTTGTTTGTTGTATTAAGTCAATCCATAGTAATAACTGTTTTGATTAGTTTCATTGGTTTAGCTGTAGCTTTGGGCGTATGAACGACTTGGTTTGCATGATGATTGTTCTCGCAAGGAATTTCCGCGCGTTAGGCGATTTTGTTCGTTAAATTATACAACCAAAAAAATAGATGTTATGTTTAGGAGTAGCGAGGTATGTAACTTTGTTATGAACTTATGTTGTTATTTTTTATGATTTTTGCTGTTGTTATGTGATTGTTGTATTTTTATTGTCATTGTCAAAGGTACAATTTGATTGGTACCTCAGTGATAATGATTGTCTAAATCCCGTCATATGTCGTGCTTTCAAATTGGATGAGGGGTCAAGGTTCCAAGCGTGAAGAAGTACCACCTGAAAATGAATATGATGAAAATTGGCTATCAGCCACTGAGGAAAAACTGGGAACAAACAACCTCAAGATAAGAAAACTCAGAGATGAAATTGCGGCTGTTAGGAAGGTACTTGGTGATCGTCTAAAGTGTCGAAAGGTGGAACAATCTCCTTCAGGTCATGAACAACCTGCAGATGAACAACATGAACAACCTGCAGATGACGAACCTGCTTCTAGAACTGTTGTAGAAGAAGAACGAGTAGCCCTTGAGCATCCACCACTTTTGACTGACATTGGCGATAATGTTCATGATGACGAAGGAGATGTCATTGTAGAACCATTTCGTTCAGGTCCTGAAGCTGTTGGTGATGTTGAAGGTGAGGGTAATGAAGGAGGTGCACATGCAGATGAAGAAAATGAAGAACCTGCAGATGAAGAACCAGCTTGTACAACGGTTGTAGAAGAAGGAGTAGCCGGTGACCATCCAATACTTGTCATTGACGTTGGCGATGGTGTTGATGATGGTGAAGGAGATGTGGATGTAGAACCCTTGAATGTAGTGCCTTTGTGTTCTTTTGTTGGTGATCCAAGAATAGTGGTCGATTTGGATATGTTGTACCACGTAGTTACGCGAAGAGACATTCCAGGAAGGTTAGAACACAATAATTTTTTATAATTTGTTGTTATTGGTACCTGAATTTATGGTCAATGATATTGGTACCTGATTTAACAATGTTGTTTTTTCAGCTATGTGTCTGAAATTATGTCTCAACTGTTGAGCACAAGTGAATGTAGCTCTTTAGGGCCAAGGCAATGTGTAGACAACATGGTAATTATACAGTTGACTTTAATTACTGTTGTCATTCAATTTAGAAAGTTCATAAATTTGATGTTGAAGTTGTTCATTGTTATGTAGGCTTTAATTTTTGCAGCAACAATGTTCATGTACTTTGAGAGAAGGTTGAGGGGAGTCATAAAGAGGATTGTATTCAGTCCTATGTTTGGGGTAAATGGTTTAATTAGATGTTGTTGGTTTTTTGTAGGGTAGAATTTAACATTGACATGGTTGTTTAATGATGGTTTAATTTTATATTGAAGACTCATGTGCTGCACGACTATAGGAAACGACCAGCGAATCAACATGTGTGGGAACTTCTTGACTACCAGCCATATTTTCGATACGATCTGGTTCGACTTGAGGCCTTATCGTCTGCTGATTAGGTGAGTACGATGTAATTTGTAAGCAAATACTTGTTTTTTAATGTGGGTTACTATTTTGACATATTCCAAAAAATGTGTAGGTGTTCATCCCAATTGTAAGTGATGGTCATTGGTGGTGTTATGCACTGAAGGTCTGCACTTTTCAGTTTTATGTCATAGACTCACTGGCCAATGGTATCAAAGGACGTTGTCAGATTGATAGAAGCATTGTAAGCTTTACCATGATTACAAATTTTTTTGGAAAATGAGTGGTTAAATCGTAGTTAGTTTAAAGTGACTGTTTTGGTTATTGTAACCATACAGGCTCAAAATATTCAACGGTTTTGGGGTTTGTTGACGGATAAACTTGAAGTTTCGAAGTGTCCTTTGTTAGTTGAGAAAGCCAACATCCCAGTCCAACCAAACACGTAATTTTATATTACCAATGTGTTAAAAAATTTTGTGTTTCCATTAACAAAAGTAATGTATGTATTTT